>NC_081560.1:156391323-156514426 GCF_022355385.1 Mustela nigripes
GAGCCCGACGCAGGACTCGATCCCAGGACCCTGAGATCATGACCTGAGCCGAAGGCAGCGGCTTAACCCACTGAGCCACCCAGGTGCCCCAGTTTCCAAATTTTTTAAAACATAACATAACATCTGGATTTTATGTCAGACCCCAAGTGCTACCCCACTCCAAATTCTTTTTTAAATTACTAGTATTTTCTTCCAACACTATTATTACTTAATTCTTTCAGTGTAAATGTTTTAATCTCTTGGAATTTATTTTGGTGTAAGGCATGAGGTAAAGAACCGACTATATATTATTCCCAAATACAATTTATTACATAATCTAATTTTGGTGTTTTAATTCCAAATACTAACCTACATGTCAAATTCAAAACATATGCAGGTTATTTCTAGAGTCTAATCTGTTTTATTGATTTGCTACTTCTACCTTGATTATAAGCTGATTTAATTACTCTAACTTTATTATGCATTTCAATATCTGGTAGGGCTAGTCTTTCTTCCTAGCTTTTCTTTAATATGTTTTATTTTCAAGCTAGAAAAGTTGCAGGCAGATTCTCTCTTCCAGGATGGTGGCTTGGGTTTGCTTTGAGGGCTCAATGCCCCTGTTCTGTGAAAAACCACTTGAGAGGGTCCAGGGTTAGGCGATATTCACCCATAGCTGCGAGAGAACAACTAGAATGTAAACCCACATGCACTCTGTTCCATTTGAAGCCAAAGGTTCTATTTAGAAATGTAAATGGGGTAGATTTTTTTAAAAAGAGATCTAGGGGGACGCCTGGGTGGCTCAGTTGGTTAAGCAGCTGCCTTCGGTTCAGGTCATGATCCCAGCGTCCTGGGATCAAGTCCCACGTCAGGCTCCTTGCTCAGCAGGGAGCCTGCTTCTCCCTCTGCCTCTGCCTGCCTCTCTGTCTGCCTGTGCTCACTCTCTCTCTGAAAAATAAATAAATAAAATCTTTAAAAAAAAAAAAAAAGAGAGAGATCTAGGTTTCTATAGTTTATATAGCCAACAGAGAAATGTTCCTTCCTAAGTGTGGCATTTTAACGTCCCACTCATATACACGAGCACACGTGGCACAGAGATGGGATGGAAGAGCCAGCCTCAGAGAGGGGGCTGTGTGGGGTCCTGATGTCCCCTCACTCTCCCAGGCCACAGAGATCGTAAACAAGGACAGGCTGAGATTGGCAGTCCATCCTGGGCCTGGGCACTTTATGACACAATTGGTGTCATAGACAGTGAAACACCCTGACTTAGGAAAAGGTATGCTGTTAAACTTCAGAGTTCTGATGTATTCTAGAGCCGTCAGAGAAAATTTTAGGCTGCTTTTAAGGAAACAGTCTGGAGCCATGGAAACTTGACCAAGGTTAAAGGGCCCACAGCGACCACAGAGCGAAACGCAAACAGGCTCATGAAGCGACTCACCTTGAAATGGCCACAGGCCCTAACCGATTACAACCAGGCACAGTTCCTCAGATTACCAAAAAGGGAAAATTCCATACATTCCCCATATTCCTTCAGTCTGCTTGTAACTATGGCCCCTCTTCACAGACACCACCCCCTCTTCACAGACAGTCTCTCGTTTGCTGTCCTGCCCACTGTTCCCTTGCAGTGTAGTCAATAAACTTGTATCTCCTTTGTTCTGCCTTGGGTGAGTCCTTTCACTGACCCTGCTACTCCCTGGCTTGCACCCAACTGGGTGGGTCGCTCCCACCTTGGGGGCCCCATCTGATCAAGAGAGACACCACAAAAACCTTATTCCTGTGGCCTCTTCTCTTTTAGGGAATGAATATTCCTACTCTCCTTGAAGGAGATGGGGAAACATGGATTTTGGGGTGCTTTAGGTTTGGGGAGTAAAAAAAAGATGTGCTTGAGAGCATGGCCCCGGGGTTGGTTAAGCAGCAAGCTGGGGGCTTCACTGGAAGGGGGGTTGGGGAAAGAGACATACCTGTGGATGAGCTCATGGAGGGGCTTTGAAGGCTCCCGTAACTAAAATTCTTTTTGCATTCTCCTTCTTATTACTTCCTTTCGAAACCCCCAGACCTTCATAAAGCTTCAGACCATCTGACAGGCAATTATGGGGGGGTTAAGGGACGTGACTGTGCCCACCTAGAGAATAGTCAAGAGGCATCCAGCTACAGATGGACAAGATCCATGGAAACAGTGGGATTCAGAGGAGTCGGCAGGAAATGACCTGGCAGAGGACAGAGAGCAGCAGTTAGGTGGCTGAAGTGGCAACAACTCTGACCGATTTCTGTACTACGAGCATTTCCCGGGGAATCCCAGAGAACACATAAGTATTCTGGAATTTCTACAGGCAGTGAATTTGGTTACTAAGGGGGAAATGTGGGGCGCCTGGGCGGCTCAGTGGGTTGAGCATCTGACTCTTGATTTCAGCTCAGGTCATGATCTCAGGATCCTGAGATTGAGCCCCTCTCCCCCAGCCAGCTGCAGAGCTCAGTGGGGAGTCTGCTTGAAATTCTCTCTCCCACTGACCTGCCCCTTCTCCCACTCGCAGGCCCTCTCCTTCTCAAAACAATATTGAAATTTAAAAAAAAACAAAAACAAAAAAAAAAAAACTAAGGGGAAATGTGGCTTCATATCTATTGACAAAGGGTCATTTCTGCAACAAATATTTGATTTTTGTAACCCCTTAAGGTGGAGTATGCTTTTACTCACTAATTAAACTACGTTTTTCAGATAGGCCAGCTGGTGTCTCAGCCTCACCCAGCTGACACAGTTTTCAAATAGTCCAGTAAATCCTATCAAGGCAGGAAGATCTCTATCCTAAACAAATGAACAAAAATTAAGATCTGACTTATCCAGGTAGTTACCCCAATCCTACTCTTAGCAGACTGAGGACTCTTGGTTGCAGCCTTTGCTGGTGAGCAGGGAGAGCCCCCGAAGGTGGACCTGGCCATTTCCTCAGGGGTCTGGCCTGCGGAAGACTTTGCTCTTCCAGGTACTGCTAAATAAAAATAATTACAGAACTGAGGCTCCTCTGAGCCCACACTACACTTCCCCTCCGATCTCCCGACCTAGGTGAGCAGATCTACCCCTAGAGCCTTCCTTGGTGCTCTTAAACTACCTTTTGAGTCCTTGTGTTTCAATACAAGTTTCCTTTGATATTCCTTTGAATTCAATTTAAACCAGATATAAATTTGGATGTGGGGAGATACCTGTATCCCCCTACAGACAACTTTTAATGTGATTCTCACTTACAGCTATGCAGTCTTTAAGCAGTAATGGAAGACCATCTTTTGACTCAGGTGCCACTGGTCCTTAGGAGTTCACTGATCTATTTAATATGCATTTATAAGCATGTATCTTTTGTATTCACAGCCCTATGCCATGGATAATAGAGATATAGATGATAATATTAGCTTCTATTTCAAGAGTATTTTTTAAAAAATAATTTCCAAATGCATTACCTCTCTAATCCTAAATAGAAGAATTATCTGTGCCTCGAAAGATACATAGACTCCTGGGGAACAATATATCCCACACCAATGCAAAAATATAATGAACTTTATACTTTATGTCATGTTTTATAAAATAACAAAATTAACATGAGGTCAGCTTACTCTTAGAAGGATTCTTGGAGAGAGCTGACTCAGAGTAGTTTGTGTGGGTTTTTTTTTCTTTCTTTTTTTTTAAATCTTGGGATGAGCATGAGTGAATTTTTTTGGGTGTTGGGGAATGGAGGGGCACAGGGAGAGGGAGAGAGATTCCCAAGTAGGCCCCATGCTCAGTGTGGAGCCTGACACAGGGTTTAATCCCATGACTCAGAGATCATGACCTGAGCTGAGATCAAGAGTTGAACACTCAACTGACTGAGCAAGTTATCCAGGTGTTCTGAACATGAATGAATTTTTTTTTAAATTTATTCATTTTTTTAAAAAGATTTTATTTATTTACTTGACAGAGAGAGAGAGACAGCAAAAAAGGAACACAAGCACGGGGAGTGAGAGACGGAGATGGAGGCTTGCCACTGAGCTTGAAGCCCAATGCAGGACTCAATCCTAGGACCCTAGGATCATGACCTGAGCTAAAGGCAGACGCTCAATCACTGAGCCACCCACAGGCCCCTAAAATTTATTTTTCATATAATCACAATATAGAAATTTTGGAAAATGAAGATTAAAACATCCCTATCCTAAGTGATATTATTAGCATGCATATGAAAATGAAAATAATGGCATGGAAGCATATACTGGAGTGTTCCTTTCCATTAATTTTTTTTTAATATGCTACCTATCCGTATCTATATATACATTTTTTAAAGACTTTTTTTTAAAGATTATATTTATTTATTTGACAGAGAGAGAAAGATCACGAGTAGGCAGAGAGGCAGGCAGAGAGAGGGGGAAGCAGGCTCCCTGCTGAGCAGAGAGCCTGATGCGGGGCTCGATCCCAGGACCCCGAGACCACAACCTGAGCCGAAGGCAGAAGCTTAACCCACTGAGCCACCCAGGTACCCCTGTATCTACATATACATTTTAACTAATATTAGGGTGTAAGTACTTACATGCTACTGCGAGTGTTCATAACCACCATTTTGATATTTTTATCCTATTAAAACCAGTGAATATATGACAAAGTATCATATAACCATTGCTCTATTACTAGAACTACAAAGTTTTCCAACTTCTCAACTATTCTGACCAAAGTAGTCTTCCCATATCATTGTTTCTTTAAGGTAGTTATCCACAGGAAACTTATTTTAAACAAATCTGTCTTAAGTTTGAGCTTTCTTGCCGAAACTATGGTAAATTCTTGCAAAACTAAGATGATTAAAACCCTAAAGATTTTTGTTGCATCTCTTACTTATTTAAATCTATGTTCCTTTTTGAGTGATTAATCCTTCCCTATAATTTTTTCCTGACTGCTTTGTTCCTCTCAAGGCAAACAACATATTTTTCTGTCAACTTTTCGTTACACAAATGCAGAACTATTAACATCAACAAAACAATCTAAAATAAAAGTTGTACTTTCTTTAAGAACAAAACAGTAAACACACACACACACACACACACACAGATCAGTAGATATCAAGTGTTCTCTTTGGCTTGAATTAAAGAGTAAACCATCTTGGACTTGTGGAATCACTTCAGCACACTTAAGATAGAGTTAGGAATACATCTTCTTCAGTAATACAGTGGATTATTTGTTTCAGCTTCTATTTATTTTCTGTCTTTTCCCCCCCCAAACCTGTTTGCATGAGAACAAGAAATGTTCCTGATTTCCCACCTGCCTCACACCATTCTGCTATTCCTTTAATTAGTCAGTCTTCTTGAAATCACCTTTTCCATTCCTCCCACATTGTTCTAATTCTATGCACTGATCCCACCCTTGAGCTGTTCACAGGGCTTGCTAGCATCCCATTGGTGGTAGATTATACAAGGGAAAGCAAATCCACATGTTCTATTACATTTAAAGGTTCCCATCCAGAAATGTTTACTGTGGATTCTCTGCAATAACTCCTAGACACTTTTTTCTTACAGGGAATTTCAGTGCAGATCATTTGAAAAGTGGAAACGCGTGCACTTATGGTAGAAACAAAAGCTGCAGGACCAAATTCCTCCAGCCAGAGAAAAGAAAAGATCCACAGGACACATGCATTTCCAAATGCCTCAGTATAAATTTCAGCACGTCAGATATAACTAGGAGAACTTCATAAGATTGCTTAGCTATTTAAGCCTTATATACAAAGAATATTGGGAAAATTACAAACAAAAAAATGTTAAAGTCTTTTTATGTTTAATGTTGTTTCGAAAGAAATATGTCTTCACTATACAAATTCAAAATTCACTGAAAAGCACAAAGAAGAACATAAAATCCACCAGGGATAATTTAATCCTTTATGTCCAGAGAACCATACTGTTCAAATGATAGGATTTTTTGTTTTAATAAAATTGGAATCAGGCTCCACATCATGATCTCTAGTCATGCTTTTTTTAATTAATAGTATATCAGGAATAATTTTCTATGTTATTGGTGTTCTAAAACATTTTTGTCTCATTCTGTAGATGGATATGCCATAGATTAGCTAATTCTTGTTTTTTCTTTTAGCAGTTGTGGGTTTTTTTTTTTCTATTACAAGTAACTATAATTGTGATGACATAAATTTTTTGCACATTTCTTATTATTTTCTTAGGAAAGATTTTTTAGAAAAACTAGTTTCACTGATCAAAAAACATAAACAATTGTAGAGACTTTTAGTAAAGGATGCGAGTTGCCCATGAAGGACATTCCCTTCTTTTAATCTATGAAAATGTACCATACATATTCTTTTCTACTTTTAAATTTTTAAAAATCAAGTGTGATAGGGACGCCTGGGTGGCTCAGTTGGTTAAGCAGCTGCCTTCGGCTCAGGTCATGATCCCAGCGTCCTGGGATCGAGTCCCACATCGGGCTCCTTGCTCGGCAGGGAGCCTGCTTCTCCCTCTGCCTCTGCCTGCCATTCTGTCTGCCTGTGCTTACTCTCTCCCCCTCTCTCTCTCTGATAAATAAATAAAATCTTTAAAAAAAAAAAATCAAGTGTGATACTGTTAACCAACTTCTAAAATAATGTAAGTGGGCCTATGTATCCACCCTTTAGTCCCTTCACACATTTAATCCTTTTATTTCTGCAAAAATTTTTAACCAGAAAAATGGCGTTTGTCCTACCCTGGTAGTACCTAGAAGATGACCATAGTTCCTTTCAACCTTATTCCTTAACCCCTTCAATCAAAGCTTTCCCAGAAAGAGACTCTTAAGATCGAAATAGAAAATTACTATGTCTGATTGAAAAAATAACTACAAAGACTTTGAGACTCCAAGGTGGTCACCTAATGTTCTAACGGTCCAGCACCCTTCTTTCTCTTGATCTATTCAATATTTTTGGTGGGGGTGGGGGTGGGGGTAACAACAGCTGCCTCATTTCACCTGTTTACAGTAAAGCTGCCAGTTAGCATCTTGCTCCTGTCGCAGTAAGTCATTCATCCCTTCAATAATTATTGAGCACCTTCTTTGCACTATGCACTAATCTAAGATCTTGAAATTCAGCAGTGAGCAAAAGTGAAAATGTTCCTGCTTTCCTGGAGCTTAGGTCTGTGTTGGGGAGAAACTTAACATGTCTGTCTTCATATTGCTTCTGTTTCCCTTGGTGCTGGACAGCTTAGAAGCTTCTGATGGGCCCTCCACGTAGGCATGTTAATCACTGAAGGAATTTTGCTTACAGCCAAGATTTGTAAAAGCTGCTTTTTTGCCCTAAACCTTCCTCTCTTGGGGAGAGAAGGAAGTACATACAAATATGACTATGTTATATCTAAGATTTTACAGGAACAACATGACCAGATCCCTGTACCCAAAGATCAGCTGACCAAGGACAAAGAAGTCACGTGACCTTCCTTGGACGTCTACAGACGTCAGTCACCTATTGACTCAATCCTCTTCCACTTCTACTTTTTGCTGACATTAAAGAAGCTTTAGTTTCAGGCTGAGGGGAAATGGTTTTGGGGGATAATAGTCTCTAATCTCCTCGGTGTGCTGGCTTTCCACGCAAAGTCACTTTCCTACCCCAACATCTTGCCTCTTGATTTACTGGCCTGTCGTGTCACAAGCAGAGGAGCTTGGACTGGTTCTAGACCCTAGTTGGAAGATTGGCCAAGTTAGACTAAATGGAGTTGCTTTCTAGAATTTTATATGCAGATGGTGAGAAAAATATGCTTTCTTTCCCCCTTGATTGAGAGTTGTAAAGGTACTATTTTTTAATTAATTAATTAATTAGTTAATTTTAAGCTCTATGTCGAACATGGGGCTTGAACTCACCACCCCAAGATCAAGAGTCCCAAGTTCTACTGACTAAACCAGTCAGGTGCCCCTAAAGATACTACTGGAGAGCTCCCAGAAGCCATGTCCTCTGCTATGTGAGGACACCAGAAGAAGGAAGCCAATAAGTACTGTAGAAGCTGAGAAAAAAAGCTGGAGAGCCACAGTTCTGGGGCTATTTATCATCCCCAGCCATAACCTTATGTTTCCCAGTTATGAGAGACCTTATAACATGCCCTCTGCCTTTTTGTCCTTAACCTATTTGTCTAACACAGACTCTGGTCCCACGTCTTAGAAGATGGGATCTGGGAGGGCTAAAAAGCCAGCAGCAGCAGAAGAGGAGATGCTAAGCTTCTATCTATGTGCTTCTTTTTCCTTTGCTTCTGGAGGACTTTAAGTATTTCACCTCCCCCCACATTTCATTCATTTAACGAACATTTTTTCAGCAATGACTGTGCATCGAGTAGTCTTCTAGGGACTACAGACGGACGGACGCAGTGGTAAACAATATGCATGGAAATTCCTATCCTTATAGATTTCAGTTTCCAGTGGAGCCAGCTAGACAATAATTAAACTAAGAAAGAGAGTGGTGACACCAAATAAATGAGCAGGAAAGGAGACTCGAGTGCTGAGGAAGGGGAGGTAAGGGATTGTTCTTTTATGTAGAACAACTTGGGAGGGACTTGCTTTTAAGGAGTGGAGGGTGGAGTGGAGGAGACCAGAAGGCCAGGCGGGAACAAATAAATTGGGGGAGAGTTGAGGGAATGTGATTAGGAAATAGAGAGGAGCAGCTAGGAAATGCCTTGACCCCACACAGATAAGTCAGCTCTTAGTGCCCAGTCACTGGGAATAGTCTTGACTCTAAGACCAGAACTAATTTGAAGGGAAACAGAAAAAGGTGTTAAAGGATATCACAGACTTAGTTTGCCCTGTTCTTTTAATAAAGAGATGAAATGTTGTAATGAAGGATGGAGTGTCAAAATTATCCTTTGGAGCATACTTAATAAGAGATCCCCATCTAAGTCAGCCCTGGTCTCCAATCGACCTGTACCCACCATTGTTCTTGCCTGAAGAGTCATGGTAGGGGGTCAGATTGAAATCTAGAGCAAGGAATCCTTAGCTAAGATTCCAGGAGACACAAATGCCATAAAATTAGGTAACAACGACAACTCTAGGGACAGACAGACACTTTTAGTACACACATACATACAACCACCATCTACCATACACACATACATATAGATACACACATCTATTATATATACAAACATCTATTTTATATATGTACACACACATACACACACACACACTATCACTGAGACCCAAGATAAATTGAAATGAGGCACCTTTCTCTGTCAAGGAGAAATGATACCACTATTAGCTAAAACCTCAACCTCCTCTCTTTAAAAGATAAAGTAAGTCAACGAACCTGCGGAGGATTGCTGCCCTTCTAAATCAAGGGCCCTCCCCTTCTCTATATCACTTGTTTGTGAAACAGGAGATCGAATTAAGGGGCTCAGAAAAGTGATAGATCACCTGGATTTAAAACCCAAGAATCTGAGAACCAGCATCTTGTGGGCCTACGGACCCCAGAGAAGCAAGCCTGGGAGGTTGGCTCATCAGAGAATCACAAAGACCTTGAAAGGTAACCTACCCCCTCCTCTTCCCACCTGGATGCCCCCCCGTCTATTCATAGGCACCTAATCCACCTTTATTCTGCCGTCTCATGCTTGGCCTTCCTTTCCTCACTTATAAAATATTATAAAGGTTAGATCAAATTTTCATTAAAGTCCCCTCAGCGTAAATTCATCCAGTCCTCAGTGTTAGGAACCAAAGGATCACCCGCGCAAGGACAACTACAATTCACAAATGCTCACTAAGTCACGTGTTCTGCATCGATCCCAAGGGGATGAGACAAGTCGTATAAAACTTCTGTCCCCAAAGGGCTCTCTCTCGTCTGTAAACAATGCTTTTAAGAAAGTTTTCTACTTAATTTGAAGGCTTTATATAGTTAGAACACAATCCAGTCTCTTTAAGGGGGAAAAAAAAAAAGATCCTTTAGTTAGAAGAAAGAGGAACCATTTTTTAACAGTACTGGGAAATTCTGTGGTAATAAAGGCTGTACTAAGTGATAAACTACCAGTTCCTTCTGTGACGGCCTTTGTGGAAAAGGTGCTAGGAAATCCAGGGCCAAGCTACAAATAGCCCCAACCACAGAGGCTTAGAAAGGAACCAAAGGCAGTTCCCAACAATATGACTAACTGGGACTGACCCTGAGCAGAAGTCCAAGGAGCCGTGCAGGAGATCAGTACCCTGTGGGGAGGGAGAACTGACTGAGACCTCGGGGCGCCATCGCCCCATCCCCAGACCTTTGTCTGGGCTTCTCTCAGATCTACTTGTGGTGGTTACTGTTTCTAAGTAGAGGGTCCATTTCAAGAGCCTCATTCTGTTCCTTTTACAAATAACTAACATTTCTATAAGAAGTACATCCCCGGCCCTCTCCAACATTCCCCTCTTATACAAGCCTAACTGACAGACCTCAGGTTACCCCACAGACTCATGAGTTCCCTGAGAAAGGGAATGGCTGTGCTCTGATGAGCTTAGCCTTTCATCTCCTTCCTGCATCATGAAGCCCCAGGGGATGAGAAAGCGTGGGGATTCCCAAGTCTGCAGAGACCTGCTCGGAAGACCGAGGGTGGGGCCCAGGCAACTACATGGGGAACGCACGCAAAATTCCACACATGGGGAACTGAGAGTGACCTCGCTAACTGGTCATGGACTCACAGCCCAGGAAGCCTCAGAAACCACAAGCCAAGATCCCTGGGTTCCAGCCCAGCTGGAAACTGTATGGCCTGAGGGAAAGCTCCTTTGAGAAGGAGCCTCTGCTTCAGTTTCCTAAAGAAGGGATTTAAACCTCTTCCGGGCCACTTACACTTTTGTGGTATTTGGCATTTGAAGGTAACACCTTAATGGGATCAGGACTGTAGTGGGGAAATACCATACTCAGGCACAGTGCCAGGCATTTACAGCAGATGGAGGGAGAGGGAACTTGTTTGCCCCAGCATCAGATCACGTGGCTAGCCCCTCTGCACAAGCAGGCAGGAGCTGAGCCGGCCATCGGACCTGCACTGCCACAGCATCCTGCACTGTCCGAAAGTTCTCAAATCCCTTCAGCTTCTGGATGTGCGGCACTGTTATCCCTGATGAAGGCTTAAAGGAACTTGTCTGGGATACCGTGACACCTCAGACAATCTCTTTGTAAGTTATAAAACACTACAGCAACGTCAGCTGGCTTATTATTACTCTTATTATTGCCATCAGATGAGGTGTTGGGCTACTCACCTGGCAGGTATGAGTAGTTTAGACCAAATCTGTCTTCATTACTGAGGTCAAGCCCCAAACCCTAACCACTCACTTAAGGTGAATTACTCTTGTGTGTCATCTTCATACTAGAAGGATATTGGTGGACACCAATGAGAGCTTAGAACAATAATTTGTTCCAGTGCTCATTGTGCTTTGTTAACCTTGGATGGACATTAATGAACAAGTGTCAGTTTCATTCCAACTTGTAGAACAAGTGGAACAATGAATGCAGTGGGACCCTGTACTATAAACTTGGCACGTCTCATTATTTAGAAACTGCCTGAAGAAAATTCTAGGAAGAAGCTTGGATTATTCGTAAGAACTAATGTGTTCACTTCTATTTTTCTCCTAGTTTATGGCACTTCTCAATATGTCGGTAAATCACCTGATGTAATGGTCTGAAATTCCATGTGGGTAAAATGGGGTTAATAAATCATAACTGAAATCATCATTAGTGAGCTCCCTAACAACCCCAGATTAGTCTTCGGTTTCCAGGTTTTTCCTAATGCTCCAAAATAAAAAGCTCAGCAACATATCAGTGTAACTGGTCATACTAATGTTCTCTGCTACGTCATCCTATCCTCAAGAGAATATGCTAAGAAAGGAATTGATTATAATCAGAATTACATGCCACCATAGCTTAGCTGTCCTCTTATACTAACCTCTAGTTCTAAAATAATGCCTCCTATTTTTAAAATGTGGTCGGTATTTTTAAACAAAACATAGAGCAGCAATAACGATGACAAGAGTAGCCAAGACCAAAATGAATGAATAATTCTTCTATCTCAAAGAATAGCCACAAGTAAGGACAGGCAGACTGTTGCCGTGTCTCAAAAGCACTGCACATCTATCTTAGTGACGGAAGAATCTAACAATTACCTAAATGTTTGATGTGGGGGCGCCTGCGTGGCTCAGTGGGTTAAAGCCTCTGTCTTCGGCTCAGGTCATGAACTCAGGGTCCTGGAATCAAGCCCCGCATCGGGCTCCCTGCTCAGCAGGGAACGTGCTTCCTCCTCTCTCTCTGCCTGCTTTTCTGCCCACTAGTGATCTCTCTCTGTCTAATAAATAAATAAAATCTTTTTTTAAAATTCTGAAAAAAGAAAGAAAGAAAGAAAGAAAGAAATGTTTGATGAGTACAACGTACTAAACTTTCAGATCACGGCTGAATTTCCCCTCCTTTTAGTCAAAATGTATTGGACTCATGTACACCTAGGCAAAGGCAGATAGGGAAGGGTAACGAATGTAACTGTAACATAATAGTCATTAATCAAGTCATTTTAGAATCACAAATTATAGTTGATGAGAGGGAGACATCCGTGTCAGCAATATGGTTGACTCGACTTGTACAGAAACTGCTCTAGGAACAGCCCTAACACTTAAAAATGCTGCATGAAATCGTTTTAAACCCTTTTTAATTCATGGCTGGAGTCAGTGGGGAAAGAAGTATGTAAGAGCTAAAAGGCAGGCGTTAGCTTACCATTAACCCTAGGAGGTTTGGAGCCTGGGATTTAACAGACATAAGGGAGACTGGAAACAAATCTGTGAAAACAAGGGGAGAAGTCAGTCAGAGACTCTAATTGAAACTGAAACTCCTTCCCTTACCAAGGATTTTCATCCTTGAGGGAGACAATAAGAATACATGACTCTCTTGATCTTGGCTGTGGAAGGAATTGGGAAAAAGGCTCCCCTTAGAATTCCAAGCTATGGAAGCAATCTAAGTGCCCATCAATAGATGAATAGATAAAGATGTGATATATACATAAAATGGAATATTATTCAGCCATTTAAAAAGAATGAGCTCTTGCCACTTGTGACAAAATGGATGGAGCTAGAGGGTATTACGCTAAGTGAAATAAACCAGAGAGATACAGACAAATACCATATGATACCACTTACACGTGGAATCTAAAAAATAAAACAGACAAAGCAGAACCAGACCCATAAATACAGAAAACAAACTGGTGGTTGCCAGGAGAGGTGTGTAGGAGGATGGGCAAAATGGATGAAGGGGAGGGGGAGGTATCGGCTTCCAGTTATGGAATGAATAAGTCAGAGGGATGAAAGGTACAGCATAGGGAATATAGTCAACAGGATAGTGTTGTATGGTGACAGATGGTAGTTATACTTCTGGTGGGCATAGCATAATGTACAAACTTATCCAATCTTTATGCTGAACGTCTGAAATTAATGTACCATTATGAGTCAGCTATACTTCAGTAAAAAAATGGCATGTCAAAACTCACAAAACAACTAGAGACAAATGTATAATTTTAAAATGTCTTAGCAAATAAAACTAAAACTCAGTGAAATAAACATCCGTCTCAAGAAAGTCTAAACACATAGCAAATTAAAATAAAGTAAGAAAATGTAAGATAATGAAGAAAAGAAATTAATGAATTAGAAATAATACTTACAACAGAAAATATAAACCAGGCCAAAACCTGTGTTCTTAAAAAAACTAATACAATTTATCGATTCTTGAAGACACTAGCTGAAGAAAAAAGAAGAGATGAATTAGATAAATTCCTAGGAAAATAAAATGTACAAAAACAGATACAGAAGAAATAGTAAATCTGAACAGTCTATAACAATTTGAAAATCTAAGTCTATAATTAAAAACCTGTACAAAAAAATCATAGTTTCCCAGAAAGTTGACTTTATAGGCCAAGATTACCAAAGAATGTACAAAGACTTCAACTGTACACACAGTATCCAACACAATTTATGAAGTCATAGTAACTTCACTATAAAGTTTGCTAAATACATTGCAACAAAAGAAAAGTTATAAAACAAACCTCACTCAAGAAGGTAAATGCAAGAAATCTTAATATATTAGCAAAACAAACCTGGTAATTTATTTGAGAAGGCAGGGAAGATTTATGCAAGAAACAAGGTAAAAGACTTTATTTATAAAGATTGAAAACTACATTAAATTAGATTGTGCCTAATAAGAAAATAAACAATCCACACCAAAAAATAATTAAATAAACAACCCAATTAAAAAAAATGGGACAAAGACCTTAATAGACACCTTGTCAAAGAAGACACACAAACGACAAACAAGCATATAAAAAGATACTCTATATCATAGACCATCAGGGAAATGTAAATTAAAACAATGAGATACCACTACACACCTATTAGAATGGCTGAAATCCAAGACACTGACAACACCAAATGCTGGCCAGTATGTGGGACAACAAGGGCTCCCATTCACTGCTAGTGGGAAGGGAAAATGGTACAGCTACTTTGGAAGACAATTTGTCTGTCTCTAACAAAACTAAAAATATCCCTATATGTGATTCAGCAATTGCACTCCTTGGTATTTACCCAAGGGAATGGAAAACTTTCGTGTGGTTTTGTTCACCCAAAAACTTGCACATGAATGTTTATAGCAGCTTTATTCCTAATTTGCCAGAACCTGGAAGCAACCAAGATGTCCTTCAGTACACAAATGGATAAATTATAGTACATTCAGAAAATGGAATATTATTCAGTGCTAAAAATAAAAGAGCTATCAAGCCATGAAAAGACATGGAGAAACCTTAAATGCATGCTGCTAAGTGAAAAAAGCCAGTCTCATAAGTCTGTATACTGCATGATTCCAACTATACCACGTTCTTGCAAAGGCAAAACTATGGAGACAGCAAAATCATCGGTGGTTTCCAGGGGTCTGGAAGGATGAATAGGTAGAGCATAGAGAATTTTTAAAGCATTGAAACTACTCTGTCTGATACCATAATGGTGGTTACATGTCCTTACACATTTGGCAAACCCATGGGATATATAACACAGAATGAGCCCTCATGTAAACTATGGACTTCAATTAATAATAATTCATCAATTTTGGGTCATCAATTGTAACAAATATACGACTGTAATGAGTGATGTTGTCATCTGTAGTCATGTGACAAGAGAGATTTGATGAACCTGAAAGAAGTCTTCCGAGTTGATCAAGGTCTAATGCAATGGGGCATAGTAGCACACGTCCTGGGAACTGGGAGGACAGGTAAGCTTTAGAATCTAAAAAGCAGCCTTTGATTTGCTTTTCCACCTCCTCCTAGGTACGTGTCAGGGAATTCATCCAACCACTAATAGCCACAACCTTCTTCAGCAAAAGGAAATGTTCATTAGGATAACATCTTATGAGTATTTAAATCATAAGACAAGATCCCCTCTGTCAATGGGAATTAGAAGTCTGAGACCAAATGAACCAGTAAAAATATCTTTTATGGTTCCTTTTCTGAAATCTGTTTAGCACATCTAACGACACTTTTGTAGGGAGACTTCTCTAAAAACCACTGAGGAAATGAGCTAGAGATGAATAGCCAATTGGTGAAATGCTTCTATTGGTTGAATTTTCATATTTTTATTCTTATCTTTTTATCTCTTAAACTAAGTAAACTGTAAACTAAGAACATAATTAAGACCTATGTCTAAACAGATGGCATTATAGACACTGTGAAGTTATTCCTGGTCAGAGCTTCTGCCTGGCAATTTGATACAGTGTTAAGACAATTTCAGTTTCTTAATTTCCTTCATATAGCAATCACTTAAATAATTGAAACAAATTTTCTAAGTCATATCCTTCCCTATTTATTCATAATTATCCAATCAATTGAAGTACTTTCCTGTAACTTCAACCATAATATAATAAGTGCTATAATCAGATAAGTTTAAAGTTTAATCAACTCAGACTTCTATGTCTATGGAAATGTTTTAGTAATCTAAATTAAAATCACCTACGATAATTCACTCACTCCTCTCAATGATATTTGGTAGTTCAAGGAGACACACATGTCGTGGGGTTAGCATTCAATGGCTCTGTATTGTATTAAGCAAAAGTCATTTTCTTTAAGTACAATGTAAATTGCATTTTAATATCTCTATAGATTTCCATGTTGGCAAGAGGAAAGCATAGCAAAATTTCTAAATAAATTTGAACAGAATTGCCCAGTGCTATTAATAATTTCATCTCCATATTTTAAAGATATGAATTTGCTTGCTTAAAAGCCATCTGATGAAACTTGTATTTTGAAGGGGAAGTAAGCTCAATTTCATTAAAGTCCATGGTGGCATAGGCAAAGTAAACATATGCAAGTTGTTTACGCTTTGGGAATACTCCACTCTGTTGTAAAACTCCGATTAGATTATATATATAACACATAATAGATTACACACATGCACAGAGGTCTATGGAGCTATTGGAGGCAAAAGTCTACAAAATCAGGAGGCCACTTCTGCATCTCTCAGTACACGGTGATATCAAATACTGTAAACTGCTGCTTTTTTCCAATTATATACTCTATTAACATTTTTAAAATGTAGGAAATTATAGGGAAAGAATAACAATAGTTTATAAACCCACTATTAAAAATTTACTTATCTTTAACACTTTGAAAATATAGAAAAGTATAAAAAAGGAAATAATAAATAAATAAAATATTATTTTATTTATAATAACTATATTTATAATAAACAAAACATAAGAATAAATAAAAGAATTTAAAAATAAATAAATAAATAAATCACCTGTAATGTCAATATCCAGAGATAATCACTTTTAACAGTTTGATATGCACACTTACACATATATGTACATATACATATATATATAAGAACTTACATATATCATTTTTTAAATTGTGATTTTATTACTATATATGCAGCTCCTTACCTGGAGTTTTTCCACTAGACATTGCACCATTAGTTTTCTTTTCATATTGTTAACTATATTTTCGAAACATGTTTGTTGTTGATGGCTGGAAAATATAACCTCTATGAGCACAGGGACTCTATCTTATTCATACAGCCTGTGCCAAGTATGCCATAATTTATTTAACCACTTTCCAATTTTTTAACATTTAGGCAGCTTCCAAATTTTCGCTGTCATAAAGGTTACAATATTTTTTATATATTTAATTTTTTTGTTAACATATAATGTTTCATTAGCCCCAGGGGTACAGGCCTGTGAATTCCCAGGTTTACACACTTCTCAGCACTCAGGGTAGCATATACCTTCCCCAGTGTCCATAACCCAACCACCCCTCCACCCCCTCCCCCACAACCCTCAGTTTGTTTTGTGAGATTAGGAGTCTCTTATGGTTTGTCTCCCTCCCAATCCTATCTTGTCTCCTTTATTCTTTTCCTACGCCCCAAATCCTCCACATTGTATGAATTTCCCCACTATTTTCCTTTTGCGGAAAGCCGTTTAGTTTCTTTCTCTCTCCCACCCTCAGAGGAGAGTCCTATTTCGCCTAATGATTCTTTGAGATTTTGTGAGGCCGGTCTGGAAGGAAAGCAGTGAAGTTGAGGTTGAAGAGTAAGAGGCTGTGTGGGCTAGGACCGGAGGAGGACTCTTCCGAGATTTCGAAGATAAGATGTGGGAGAAGCTATGTGAGATAAAACGACGGGAGAGGAGAGCTATTGCAGTGGTCTCTCTTAACCTCCTCACTGTGCTTTTAAAAATGCCAAGCATGAAAACGGAAGTGGAATCAGTTTTTTGTTTTGTTTTGTTTTGTTTTGTTCTGTTTGCCTGCCCAACATTAATCTTTGACAATTAGGGCCCCCTAACTTCTGAAACAAACAACCCCCCAGATTTCATGGAAGCTTATTTCTTGCTCGTGTCACCGTCCAATGGGTGTTCAGTGGGTGGCCTTCATGAGATGATGTAGGAACTCAGCAACTTCCATGTGAGGGATTTGACATCCCCCAGGGCCTCTGAGTCCTACGCTTGTCCTTCTACATCCTGTGGGATGGAGAGCAAACAGAGAGAAACACCAGTCCTGCAGGAGCTTTAAGGGGCCAGAGCTGGAGATGGCATCCATCACTTTCACCCATTCCATTGCTGAAAATTCAGTTACTTAGTCCCCACTCAGCTGCAAGGGAAATCATGAATGTGGTCTATGCCATCCCTTCCGATTTTATGGATTTGTGGTAAAACCATAACAAAACAAAACAAACAAACAAAACTGCTACTTGGGGTGGCGGTGTTGTCTCAATCAAACGATGGACAAATAATGCTGTTCAGAATCTTCTTTCTAGGTATTTGAATATTGAGTAAAGTGACAAAAGGATAGGAAGCATGTGGGACTAGTTCATCCTGAGCTGGTGCCCTGCGGGGATCATTCATTGTTCCTTTGGCCCATCTTTTACCAGAACTAGATATCCAACGTTTCCTTCATATCCCACGGTTTATCCACATCCTTCCAACAAATACCCTTTTTTGCCTAAGTTAGCCACAGTTATTTTTTTGGTGCTTATAATCAAAGGTCCTAATGAATACAGAACCTGAATTATTTTGAAATTGTGTCTGGTTGTTATTGTGATTAATCTGTGTTTCTTTGCTCATATAACCACTTTTGGATGGTGGCTCTATAAAGGTTACAGAAATAATGTTGAGATAAACTGATTTGTATACAAATCTTTACCTTATTTCTGATCATTTTCCCAAGCCAAATGCCTAGATCAACTCTATTTTTAAAAGCGTTTTAATACTAATTATATATTTCAGTCATTTAAATATCAATGCAAAATCTTTTCATATCATCAGCATTCCATTTCAACTTTAGAAAATTGTGTTTTCATCATTACGAGTAATAGCAAAGCACAAGAAAGCACTTACCACATAGTCTGACATTAAAGTTGGATTGCTGAATCTCATCATGAGTGAGCAATTCCTTACAGAAAGACTAGATCCTGTATAAGCTTTCCTGGAAGCTGTCCTGAGTTGCAAGAGGAAGTTGGGGAAATTGTGGCCAGATCAGTAGTGTGGGCTTCTGCAGCTTATTATTCTCTTATTCTTATCTCTTTTCCTCTAACCTGTGATGTCTCTTAGCATTCATGAAGCAACAGGGCACTAGCGGTTCTTCACCCAGAAGCCAGTCAGGTTGCCTTTGAGGTCTTGCTGTCGCATGACAACAAATTCTTTCAGAGAAGGTGGGCTTCTCTTCTTGGCTTAGGAAAGGGAATAAGAATTGTGAAATCAGATAACCATGTATCCCCAAAAGAGAAATAGGGAAAAGTTTTTTGTTGTTGTTGGTTTTAAGATTTATTTATCTGACGAGGAGAGAGAGAGAGAACAAGCAGGGAGAGTGGCAGGCAGAGGGGGAGGGAGAAGCAGGATTCCTGAGCAGGGGAGCAGGGAGCCTAAGGCAGGGTTTGATCCCAGGACCTGGGATCATGACCTGAGACAAAGGCAGACACTTAACCAACTGAGCCACCCAGGTGCCCCAAGGGAAAAAGCTTTAAAAAAAATCTGTAAAGAGGAAAGGTTTTTTTGAGACTTACATACAGAGGGCAATTCTTATATAATAATACTCAACTTTGAAATGAGAATAACGGTCACCAGTTAAAATTTAACTCCATTATGGCCAACTCAGCCCTATATTTTGTTGTTAGAGTTATTGTGCTGCTTGAAAAATACACCCTTTATCAAAATATTAGCATAAAATATTTAATTAGTACTTAACCCAAAATATGATATAATAGCTACTCAAAGAACAAGCACAAAATTAGCTAAAGATAGACATTTTTAACATGCAATACAAAGGTGTGGATCAAATACTTTAAATAAAATTTAAATTGGATAGTGTTTCTTACCTTGAAAGCAAAGTCAGAAGAAAAAACAAAACCTTTTTTTTAAGCCACCTATCAAAAAGATCCAGTATAATCATGTGAGCAAATCCTTTTCTTTTCTTTTTTTTTTTTTTTTTAAGATTTTCTTTTTCTTTCTTTCTTTCAGAGAGTGAGAAAGAAAGCAGGAGTAGTGGGGAGAGGTGGAAGAGGCAGAGGGGGAGGGAGAAGCAAAGCAGACTCCCTGCAGGGAGTCTGATGTGGGACTCAACCCCAAGACTCTGGGATCACGATCTGAGCCAAAGGCAGACACTTAATTGACTGAGCCACTCAGGTGCCCAATCTTTAAGAGCCAAATAGGATAAACTTCTCTACTGAGCCCTGGAACAGTTTAAAGGAAAAGGATACATTCCAAATATATGTTAAAAGCAACATGATACTATTGCCAAACCTTAACAAAAAGAAAGCAACTAACCACGCTTATGTTGACCAAGAAAAACCTTAATAAAATATTAGAAGACATAACTGAATAGAATACTGAAAGCATAAGAGATCATGAGTAGGTGTAATTCATTCTAGACTGTAAGGATAATTTGATACTAGTAAATAAATTAATATACCATACTCTCTTAGCTTCCAAAAACATTTGTTTGATTCCAAATGTATTTGAGATTAAAAAAAAAAAAGAAATGTGATGTAGGATTGAATGGATATTGTGTGAATATTAAAAAATAATATACACTGTAACTGTAAAGCTGGCATTATGCTTAGTGGATAAATAATGGAAGTATTTCCTTTAAAACCAGAAATCAGGGCACCTGGGTGGCTCAGTGGGTTAAGCCACTGCCTTCGGCTCAGGTCATGATCTCAGGGTCCTGGGATCGAGGCCCGCATCGGGCTCTCTGCTCAGCAGGGAGCCTGCTTCCCTCTCTCTCTCTCTGCCTGCCTCTCCGTCTACTTCTGATTTCTGTCTGTCAAATAAATAAATAAAATCTTAAAAAAAAAACAAAAACCAGAAATCAGATATCTCAGACCAGTGCAATTGTTCAGTATCATTCTGAACATTGAAGAAAATGCAATTAATCAAGAAAATGAAATGAGGCATACATGTTTGAAGGGAGAATGCAAAATTATTAGTATTTCCAGTTAATATAATTTTCTACTTGTGAACTCCAGGAAAACAAACTGCAAAACTTTTAGAACTGTTAAGAGAATCAGTAAGATAGCTAATTTCAAAATAAAGATACAAAAATGCCATTGCTCTTTTCACATATCAACCATAACTAGTGAGAAAATTGCCACATTTACAATAGCAACTAACAACAAAAACCCAAATAAAAAAATAAAAAATATATATTCATCCCTATTGTATTCAGCAATAATAGTAAGGACAACCAGAAGAACAATATGCATGATACTGGCACAGGAAAGACAGACAGACTGCCAAGGAGCAGAGTCAAAAATCCCAGAAACGCTCAAGTATCATGAGAATTTAGAGAATAAATGTGCCATTTCAAATCACAGGGGAAGGAATTGCTCACTAAGTAATTTGGGACAACCAGCTAGCCAGCTTAGGGAAAAGTCCATTTCGTAAATTAAATTCCAGTTAATAAAGCATGTTAATAAATGGAAAAAAGAAAAAATGTATGAGAAAACACTCCCAAGAATAATAGACTGGAATGCTTCTTTTTTAACTTGACACCAAAGCCAGAAACCATAGAAATTTACATAGAAGTTAAATATTTCCTGGCAGTGAAAACAAAAACAAAATACCACAATTATGTAAGTTTAAGAGACTTAGGAAAAACCATTTAGTAACACACATGTTGGACAAAGAATTACTACCACTCTATGAGGAGCTCTTACAAATCAATTATTTTTTTTTAAATGGTCAAAGACTATAGCCAATTTACAAATAAAATAAATTACAATGGACCAAAAAAATGATACATACAGTTTATTTTCTGAAATGCAAGTGAAACTATTTTTATGGTAAACTGGCCCTCACCTCCCATTTTTTTTTTTTGTTGAGGCATAATTGACATACAACATTATATTAGTTTCAGATATAGGACTTGGTGATTTGATATTTGTATATATTGTGAAATAATCAATACAATAAGCCTAGTTAACATCCATCACCATACATAGTTATAGAATTATTTTTTCTTATGATGAGAGCTTTTAAGATTCACTCTCTTAGCAACTTTCAAATATGCAGAACAGTAATATTAATCATAGTTACCATGTTGTACATTACATTCCCAGGACTTATTTATTTATAACTGGAAGTTTGTATTTTTTGACCACCTTCACCCATTTCACTCATATCCCAACCTCTACCTCTCTGGAAACCACCAAGCTGTTCTCTACATCTGTGAGTTTGTCTGTTTTTAAGTTGTTTGCTTTTGTATTTAGATTCTACATATAAGTGATATTATATAGTATTTGTCTTTTTCTCTCTGACTTAATTCATTTAGCATAATGCCCTCAAGATCCATCCACATTGTTGCAAATGGCAAGATCTCATTGCCCCCCACTTTCTTTTAAAAGATTTTATTTATTTACTTGACAGACAGAGATCACAAGTAGGCAGAGAGCAGGCAGACAGAGAGAGGGGGAAGCAGGCTCCATGCCAAGCAGAGAGCCTGATGCAGGGCTCAATCCCAGGACCCTGGGATCCTCATAACCCACTGAGCCACCCAGGCACCACTCATTCCTTTTTTAAATGGCAGAATAATATTCCATTGTATATATAGTCCACAGTGTCTTTATTCAGTCATCTGTAGATGGACATTTAGGTTGTTTCTGTATCTTGTCTATTGTAAATAATGTTGCAATAAACATAGGAGTACATATATCTTTTTGAGTGTTTTTGTTTCTTGCAGATAAATATCCAGAAGTGGGGTTGCTGGATCAGATGATAGTTCTATTTTTAATTTCTTAAGGAACCTCCACTACTGTGTTCCATGATAATCATATCAATTTATGTTCTCACCTACAGTGCACAAGAGTTTCCCTTTCTCCACATCCTTGCCAATATGTGTTGTTTCTTACCTCTTTGACAGTAACTATTTGAACAGGTACATTTCCCTGATGATTAGTGATCAGCATTTTTTTCACATATCTTTGTTCATATACCTATATGTCCTCTGTGGAAAAAAGTCTTCAGATCCTCTGCCCATTTTTTAACCATATTTTCTTGCTTTTGAGTTGCAGGAGCTCTTTCTATATTTTGGATATTATCCCCTTCCCAAACACATAATTTTGCAAATATTTTCTTCTACTCAGTAGTTTGCCTTTTCCTTTTGTTGATGGTTTCCTTCGCATGCAAAAGCTTTTTAGTTTGATGTAGTCCTACTTGTCTATTAGCTTTTGTTGCTTTTACTTTTGGTGTCAATCCAAAGTCATCATCTTCAAGACCTATGTCAAGGAACTTATTGCTTGTATGTTCTCTAGGAGTTTTATAGGCCTTATGTTCAAGTCTTTACTGTTTTGAGTTTATATTTGTGTATGGTATAAGATAGTGGTCAGTTTCTTTCTTTTTGTGTATGTGACTGTCCAGTTTTCCCAACACCATTTACTGAAGACACTGTCCTTTTCCCCACTGTATATTCTTCACTCCTTTGTCATAAATTAATTGACCACACTGACATGGTCTATTTCTGGATACTCTATTGTGTCGAATGGATCTATGTGTTTTTTTATACTAAAACCATATTGTTTTGATTATTATAGCTTTGGAATATAGCTTGAAATTTAGGAAAGCACTGCCTTCAGCTCTATTCTTCTTTCTCAAGATTGCTTTTGCTATTTGGGGTCTTTTGTGGTTCCATACATATTTTAGGATTGTTTGTTCTTGCTCTGTGAAAAATGACATTAGAATTTTGATAGGGGTTGCATTAAATCTGAAGATTACTTTGGATAACATGTACATTTTAACAATATTAATTATTCCAATCCATGAGCACAGAGTATATTTTCATTTCTTTGTGTCTTCTTCAGTTTCTTTCATTAATGTCTTATAATTTTCAGTGTATAGGTCTTTCACTTACTTGGTTAAATTTATTCCTAAGGATTTTGTTCTTTCTGATGCAACTATAAATGGGATTGTTTTCTTAATTTCTCTTTCTGATAGTTTGTTATTAATATAGAAACACAATGAATTTTTGTATCTTGATTTCGTATCCTACTTCTGGGCCTGAGAATTAAACTGACATAAGACATACTAACAGGAGAAAAACACACACATTTATGTTAAGTTTTACATGACATAGGAGCCTTCCTAAGGAATGAGGCCCAAAGAATTGGTAAAACCTACAGGCTTTACAGTAGGTTGAACAAAGAGAGGCAATTGCAGAGAAGTAAGTGTATGGGGAGCCTAAGGGAAGATAAGATGTATTTTAACAAGGTCTGCTTGAACAGATTTCTTTCAACCTCAGTTCCCTGTCACTGGTGATAAGAATGTTTTCCTTCCTTCTGGTATACAGAGGACACCTTTCACATGGGAGGTTTATCTCCTACCTTCAGGAATAAAAAGGAGGGTCAGAGTGCCCATCTTGAAACTGCCATTTTTCAAGTGCCTTTAATTCAAAATAATCAACATATTAAAACAGCACACTTTGGGGTAATATGCTCTGCACTGCTCCTTTGGCAAAGGAGACAGAAAATGGACATTTTCAAAAGCTGTTGATAGGAATATGAATGGATACAACCTTTTTGGGAGGCATTTTTATCAACCACAATTATAACTGGGCAACCCATTCAATCTAAAAATCTTGTATCTAGAAATTCTCCACAAAGAGATAGTTACACAAAAGGGAAAACATATGTGCATAGATGTACCTGGCTACATCATCATATAGGCAAAATTGAACAGATGAAGCAGAACAAAATCTCCATCATTAAATGATTGGTTAAGTAAATAAGATATTCTATCATTAAGAAGTAAGGTAGTATCTTATCTATTGAGGTAGAAACATGAAATCAACATGTTTTCAAGTGAGACAAAAACAGGCTGTCGTGTAGGATGAATTTATTTATAAAGCATGCATATGCCCACGTTTCTATATGTGTATTCATGTACATTTAGAAATCTAGGAGTTTATCTCTGGATGGTGAGATTTGGGTGATTTTACTGCCTTAGTAGATGTTTTTGCACTTGTTCCTATGTTTTGTTTTGTTATTTTTTATTAATGAGCATGTATCATCTTAATGACAAAATATTAAGTTTTTTTCAAAATAATCCACCTTACCTACCAGTTGCCTCTTTTCACTGCCTTTGTCCCTCTGTTGCACCAATTTTACCACATTTTTTCAATGCTAAGTAGCATAGGCTTTTTCCACTGCCACGCATCTTAAAATAGATGGCATTTCACAACTGCTGTTGGCCAGGGGACCAACATGACATCATTGTCATTGCCTGTGCACGTGCAAACTTGGCCATGGTTATTCATATTGCCATGACTTCCCTAATTATGCACATTATTGGTTCTACATCCGTTGAGTGTAATTGACATTTAAAATTGCTTTGGTTCATTGCTGTCGTATCACTTCATCACCTCAAAACTGGGTGGCTTAAAACAACAATCCCTTTGTTTTTTTTTGTTATTTCTCACAGTTTCTATGGGCCAGGAATTCAGCAAGGGCTGAATTAAGAAATATTGCATGTGATTGCAGCTCCTTAGAAGCTGGAATGGACACAGCAGAGGTGGGGGAAGCAGGAGCAGCTGGAAACGGGCAAAGCTTCTTTCTCCCTTCATGCAGTGGGCTTTTCCATGTGATTCCTCAGGAGTTGGATGGGTTTGGGCTTCCTCTCAGCATGGCAGCCACAGACCACTGAGACTGTTAACACGGAGGTCCTGGGTTCCAGAACAAACATTCTAACAAGCCAAGTGGCACCTGCATCATCTTCTCAGACCTAGCTTCAGAAATCATTCCAGAGCTGATGCTTTCTATGCGTTACAAGCAAGTCACAAACTTTCCCAGATACAAGCAGGAGGAAATAGGCTTTCCTTCTTCATGTGGAATTAGTAAGGTTCTAGAAGCCCATATGGGACAAGAACTATTATTGTGGCCACTGGGAAAAAAAATAGCTGGCACAAAATATTTTCAGAATGATTAAACTATTATATGGCATTGACATGTAAAGTTATTTTATTTATTTAACTTTTTAAAAAGATTTTATTTTTTGAAATAAAGCGAGAGACAGTGAGAGAGGGAATACAAGAAGGGAGAGTAGGAGAAGCAGGCTTCCTACTGAGCAGGGAGCCCGAGGTTGGGCTTGATCCCAGGATCCCGGAATCATGACCTGAGCTGAAGGCAAATGCTTAATGACTGAGCCATCCAGGCGCCCTTGTAAAGTTATTTGAAATTCATAAATAAAATAAATCCCTTTCTTTATATGTCGAACAGCGTTCTTTAGTTCAGGAAGTATAAACTAAAAATCTAGGTGGTTAGGGAGCAGTGTCTCATAGTCTAACCGGTTTCCTAAAGGTCTTTTGTACTGACTTCTTAAAGGTCTCCTATTTGTCCGTCCAGGTCCACCTTCCACATTTCTTGTGATCTTGACACCATGCAGACATGCTCCTGTGCCCTCTGCTTCAGCTCCAACAGGACCCATGGGTAGGCCTGGTGGGGGATGGGAAGGAGGAGGAGAGAGAGGGCAGAGCACGCACTGCCTTGGTGTTTCCCTGGCCCGTACCTGACTCAGGCAGCCTGCTCTACCATTCTCTCTCCCTACGGGTTTCTGTAACATCTCCCACTTCTCATCCTTTTCTTGAGGTGGTGTCAGCTTCTCTGATGTTTGCCCTGGGTTTCTGAACTTGCCTTTGTTGTTCCCCCACACCTTTGTAATCAGCGCCTATGGAAACAAATCCCCGACCTGGCGAGAGGCCCGCCGAATAATCCACATCTTGTAACCAGGGGCATATTAGAATAGAAGAGGTAATAGGTACTGCTTCAGAACGGACTGATTTTCCTTCACATTACATGCCAGCAGGATGAACAGAGCCTGGCCTGTCCAAGGCCTTCCCACTGTGGGGAGAGGCCGGTGGAGCTGGGAGCTCGGGAAAATTCCCAGTGGTAGACATGCATGGCCAGGGGACTGTGGGGCAGTGATCCACTGTCATATTTTCTATCTTGTAATTCCCTTGTTGACAGACACACATGCAATGTTTGCTCGGTGTGACAGCCTGATCTCACCTGTGACATAAGCCAAGGTCCAAACCCGCCTTTGCTGTGTAGCAGAAATAGAAGAGGAGGAAGAAGAAGATGGCCACCGAGCGTCAAGAAGCAACCTAAAAACAGTGGACAGTTGACTGAAGTGATGAGGAATGATCGACACGGGGTAAGGAGAGACGTGGATGGTTTTTCACTTTGGGCATGCTGTACAGCTATTGGCCATCTACAGGTTTTTTGCACATGTACCCCCATAAAGTCATTTGGAAAAACTAAGCAGCCACTTGCAAATTTCTCAGATACCTGGGGAGGGAAAGATAATGAAGACAGGATTCCCTGATGCCCCATGTGACTCAGGGTGTCCAAGGAGAGAATCTGTGAAGACTGGGGACTCCTGGGTTTCATACAGTTTTAACCCTATTTAGGTGAACCTATTTCTTGAACACTGGGTGCATGAAGCCAATCTTAGAACATGCCTACAAGTCAGCAGTGAGAATCTTAGTACCTTCTTGCATGTCAGTGGTCAGAACCTCAGCACATTCCTGCATGTCAGTGGTGGGAAGCAAGCCAGAACTTCCCCAAATCATTAGAATCTGACTAACAATTTTCACGGTTTCAATTCTACCAGACACCGTAGAGACACACTGCATTGAAAACCAGGCATATTCTTTTCAAATAGGAATGGGTGAAGGGATATCCTTTTGCTTTCCTCTGATCAATTACGGATTCTTCTGAAAGTTATCAAAAAGGAGTGTGCTGACTCTAACTGATTGTGGAAAAATTCAATTAAACTTTTTTTGAATAAAAACATCATTTCAAAGATGTCTGCCAGGTGAATTTCAACAAAAAGAATCCTATTTTTCCCAATTATTGTAATTATTGAAATTTGTCAAGAAGGAAAAAAAAGTAGATTACCAAAAATAAAAGCGATTAAAAAGGATCACAAAGAGTCACTGCTTTGTACCCCATGTACTGTTTATACCGGAAAATCTCTAGCAACCCTCTCCTCTCTCAAACTCCCCTCCACTTCCCAGATTATAAGAACTGTTCTACGTGCAAAGATACCAGTTTCCAGGACTGTGGTAGTTGTTCTAGAACTTTCTCTCACCTGATTATCTGTAGTGTGCCCCTAAAGATCAGCTGTGATGGCATTTTGCCAAAGGTGCCCACCTCCCTCGAACAAGCACTTTACCAACATAATTCTTCAATATTTCAGAGTTAAAAATAAAATGCATTTAAAATGAGAATTGTCTGAAAAATAATCCCATTCTGAGGGTTTTCTACTTTCATTTGGTAATAGATTAATAAACATTGTTGTGGAAAATAAGAAACTATATTCATCTTTATATCATTCCCCACCACCACCACCACCCCAAATCGTTCAAGTCTAGAAAATCCCACTTACCTGCAATGGCAACCCTGGACAAATATTCCCAGAAATTTCTGTTGTCTGCATATGCAATGTTTGAGGCACACATTTTATGTCATACTTAGTAGGTAGAGTAGTATAAAGGTGCTTGCCCCAAAATAAGCGGCAAAAATCAATATGTTGTAAAAAACAAGTTCCCCATGTTACAAATATATACATTAACAATTAGAAAACAGTCAAAGATATGAGGAAGGCAGCTCACAGAAGAGGATATGACCGGTGGCCAAAC
The DNA here is from genome assembly GCF_022355385.1 of Mustela nigripes. NCBI lineage: Eukaryota > Metazoa > Chordata > Mammalia > Carnivora > Mustelidae > Mustela > Mustela nigripes. Next base: position 156,419,899 of record NC_081560.1, read on the forward strand.
CACACACGATAAAGAAGTTCAACCCCACCAGTAATCAGGAAAGCACAAACCTAAAACCACAAAGTGATAGCATTTCACACCCTTCAGACTGGCAAAACCTTAAAAGTTGAGTATTTGTGAATGCCAAGTGTTTGACAAAATGTGAAACTGTAAGAACTCTCATATACTGTTAGTGGGAGTGTAAAATGGGGCAAAGACTCAGAATTTGGCAAAATCTTGTTAAGGATATACACTGCCTCCTACACAGCAATCAGGCGAGCTATGGAGCTGTTGGGCTCCTACATTTTTTGCACATGTACTCCATAAGGTAATTCTGAAAAACTATACAGCCACTTGCAAATTTTGGACATGTAAAACTTTAAATCACAAATGTAAATAGTTGCAGAAGATGTAAGTTTGCAATTGTTAGAAATTCTGACATTTAAAAAATAAAACAGTGATGTCATTCATTTAAATCTATTCAAAAGTGGTATCAGATAACAAATACTATCTATTTTAAAATTACACAAACTGCTCTTGTTTAACATTTGGAAAATTTATCTTTTTTTTTAAAAACTTGTATTTCCATTGCACATCTTACTGAAGTTTATCTTAACATAATGTATTCTTATGTTTGAACATCTTATTTTGATCAACTTATCACCTGTTACAGATATGTGCAAAAAATTTTTATCTGCAAAAAATACACATAAAAATGTGCCTTTAAGACTCTGATAGTTAAGAATTTTTTTCCTCAAAAAAAATGTTTTTCTTGATTTCAAAAGTTATCAATAAATAACTATTTTAAGTAGTAATTCACATTACTAATTCTCATTATGTCTAATTACTATTACATGAGTTACTACTAAATTACTATTGGCCAAAAACCAAAATGTATTGCACATATTGGTAAGTATTAAATGTAAAAGTGTAAATTTTGATTGGAAATGTTTATGATGGAATGAACGGACAATTTTTTTTCATTTAGTTCCTGTATCCAATTATGAATATTGCTTATTGCTAAAATGAAACAGGACTCATGAAATTAACAACAAAATAAAAGTAATGGGGTTACTAGCAGTATGAAGCTTACCAATAGTATATTAATGATTAAGTGCATTTTTTATAATAAATTTCACTAAATGTACTAAAGTTTCATAAATCTAGTAAGTACATGATAAAAATGAACAAATGAGCTGAGAATTGGTTAATTGGTGATAATGAGCAGGAAATTTAAGTCCAGATGAAGAGTGTATATGGATTTATAATGTCCAATAATCTTTTTGTAAAAGTAATGGAAATATTTCTTCTACAAATCTGATTAAATGTTCGAAAAGATATAAAACACTAGCTTACTTGCAACATGAGTTTTTTCTACTCTATCTCACTCTGTCTGTCTCTCTGTCACACACACACACACACACACACACACACACACAGGATGCCAAATTAAATTTGAATTTCAGCAATTTTTTAATATAAATGTTCCCATGGCACTACTGAGACATATTATTTGAGAATATACTTGTACTAAAATAATACAAAACTACCTGCTGTTTATCTGAAATTCAAATTTAACTAGACATCCTGTCTTTTACCTGAATTTTAAATTTAACCCAAGTTTTTGCCTTTAACAGAAATATGTGCAAGGAAAGACATGAGGCTCTACTGCAGTCTTATAGGCCCTTAATTAAAGCAGACTATGTGGATCCCAAAATATTTTGAATTGTCCCTTTGAGGCACAGCACTATATTAAGTTCCTAGATAGGTAAAAGACCTTTCTTTCGGACAATGGAAAGAAGTGGTTGTGAATGAGGGGATAGACAATACAGGTGGCCCTCAGGCATGTCAAGTTTAGAATGTGGAAATCCATTATGCTAATAGCCATCATACTGGGGAAATTCCAGTGTGTGTGTGCGTGCGTGCGCGTGTGCCTATGTGCATATGAAGCCGGGACAGGGGTAATGGCACAGTGCCCATACCTTAATTTGAAGTCCAATATTCTGGGCAGGGTTTCCCAACACGTCTGCACTAAATGGGTAAATTGGGTTACGGTTGTGCCACAAGAGACTGACCTCTTCAGCTCTCAGGGTAGCCTTCGTTTAGAGGCACAGTGACATCTGGCAGAGGGACCCAAGTGAAAAGGGCTGGGAAGCCCCATATAGCAGAAACATCCCCTAATATATGTAGCGTGGTACATCCATAAATGCTCATAGCAGCATTTTTTATAGTTACAAAAATCTAGACATACACTAAATGCCCATCAGAGCAAAAATGGAGGACTGAGTCCTCCACTGGCTATTCCACTAGCCAAGTGTTACAGTGCAATTAAAATGGATAAACCTGATCTGTAACTCCCAAGAGGAAGAGCCCTCAAAAACCTGGCACTGAGAAATAAGCAGGTTGCAGAAGGATGGCAGACACAGTGCGGCAAACGTGTAAAATAGATAGTTAAGGAAACTTTTAAAAAATGCAACCATTGTGTATTAAAAGCAGGCAAGCACTGATTAGAAGGATGTAGAAAGTACCTGCTTATGCCAGGGGGATGGGATGGAAGAGGATGGGTAAGAACAATGGCACAGGAGGGCACTCATGAAGCTCTGCTCCGTTCTCCATTCTTTACACTGTTAACTCATTCACGTCTTTCAACAACCCCAGAAGGTACTGGACAGTATTATCCCCATTTTACAGAGGAAAGGATGGAGGCACAGAAATACAGAGATTAGACAACTTTCCCAGTATCAGACACCTCTAATAATAAAAGGGACAAAAGGGGTCCTTTAGTATTACTAATTTTTTTATTAATAAGGACTTGAAAATGTGACAAAATGACAACATAATAGATGAAAGGGTGTTTATGACACTTCATTCTTTTCCACTTTTTTGAAATATCAAATTTAAAAGCGCTGCTTTATTTTTTCAGAAGCTCAGACTTGTCCAATAAAATCATTCTAAAACTCTGGTTATGAATTCTTTTCATGAAAACATAAGTCTTTTTCTCATCTGTCCTCACCAATGGTAGATAAATTACATAAACGGGTATCCTTTTTATTTCTGTGTGGTAATACGGAAGTGAAGACATTCTATCTCAGTCTAAATTACACAGTAGGGCCGTAAACTTGCGTGCCTCACTACAAATTATGTTATAGTATTTAATATTTAAGGGATGGTTTCCATCCAAAAAGTCTGTGCTTTGCATGATCCAAATGGATGAATGGGAATTAGGTCCAATTTTCCCTTAACTGATTTAATTAACTAAATTTTTTTTTTTTTTTTTGGTTGCAGATAAGTTAAAAGCCAATATTTAAAAGCCTGCTGCAATTAAATTTCTAAGAGCCAGGAGAATAAACAGTATAAAGTGTAACCTTTGATTCATGTACCCAGAGTAGTGTCGGGTGGTAATTTTATCTCCACTTCCAAAATAGATTCCAACATTTCATACAGAGCCATTGATGAGGAAATTGATGGGAAAATGGAGATGACAGTAAACATTCTTCCCTGGAATTGCTCTCTTCCGGTGGAAGAGCAGCTGAAGCCTCCCAGGAGCATGTCTCCACAGAGACCAGGCTGGGGGCAACTGGCCAAGCCTCCCTGACATAGCTCAGCTATTATTTAATTGCCCTCATTCATTTCCACTCTCAAAAGCTAGTAGTCGTTGGGGTGCCTGGCTGGCTTAGTGGGTTGAGTGTGTGACTCTTAATCTCAGGGTTGTAAGTTCAAGCCCCATGCTGAGTGTAGAGGTTGCTTAAAAATACCAACTTTTTAAAAAAGTAATTAATTAAATCACATTAAAAGCCAGTCATTAGCTCCCTTGTGAACTGAAGAAAGACCCGGCCCAAGTCACATGGATGGATCTGGAGAGCAGCAAGTTTTCAGGTGCAGGGGGCCCTGGGGTCTATGAGTAACAAAGCAGCCATAGGATCGTGAATCCTAGACAATGAAAGAGGCACGCAGGTATGATGGGAGGGGCTACTGCCCCCACCAACTTGTCACGCCGTCTGAAGCTCCTACCCACACTCTCTCAGGTTCGGACATTGATCCAAGGAATTGCTTATCTCAACTCTGTACCTTGCAGGAAGGGGACATTGCCCCTGAATATGGATTCGTGTATTTGACTCATTGGCTTGACAGTTTAGAGACAGTAAAAGATAAAAGAGTTGGGCACAGAAGAGATAAGTTTTAATGAGCAGAATATATAAAGGCACATGTTATAGGGGCAATAGCAATTGGGGAAGTATATTAGGGCTCCTCAGACAAACAGAACCAGTGGGTTATTTTATATGTATTATACATAGGTTATTGATATATATGTCCCATATATGCTTTTATATAAATGTAAAACAATATTCTATTGATATAGTTATACATACACACATATAATCTACATAGAGAGTTTCATTGAGAGAGAGAGAGAAATTTATTATAAGAATTGCTCACGTGATTTCGGAGGCTGAAAAGTCCCACAACGTGCTGGCTGCAAGCTGGAGACCCAGGAGAAGATGGTGATGTAGTTTGGTCCAAGTCCAAAGGTCTGAGAATCAGAAGGCTGGTGGTCCCGGTCCAAAGGCAGGAGAAAACCAATATTCCGGCTCAGTCAGTCAGGCAGAGAGTTAATTCTCCCACTCTCCAATTTTTTTGTTCTATTCAGACCCTCAAGGCATTGGACGTAGCCCACCCACACTAGGGAGGGTGATCTGCTTTACTCAGTCTATGGATTCAAATGCTAATTTCATCCAGAAACACCCTCACAGACACACCCAGAAATCATGCTTAGCCAAATCTCTGGGCACACTGTGATCCAGTCAAATTAACACATAAAATTAACCAACACAGGCAAGCTGCAATAGAATTACAAACCAGGAGAAAACACTGAGATGCTAGGTACCCAGATACGGAGGAAACCAAGAATAGGATTAGGAAGTAGGAATGACACCTTTGCCTTCTTCTCATTATCCAGGCTTTAACCTTGAACAACTACTATGGGGAATTCAGTGACCCAAGAGTTTCTCAGAGTTCAGATACATACTTCCAGTCCCACAAAACCAGTCGGTATCACTGGATGCATTTTGTGGAATGGAAGGAAGGATGTAAGAAAAAGTACACATCAGCCAGAGGGCTGTTCTGCTACTTACAGGTTAATGTCCTCGAATGCCATACGCATCAGGTCTCTCACAAAATGGAGATAAAAACCCCCTCTTAGGGCTGTTGTGAGGATTATCAGAATGACTGATGAGTAAGAAACACCCAACCTATGTGAGTTGTATTAGTCACTGACATTACACACACACACACACACACACACACACACACACATAAAAGTGAGGACCGTGGTCAAGGTCAACGTCTCATTCTCAATGGCTAATATCCAACACATATTTTCAAAGATCTAGTCTTTTCTTTGTTGACAAACATTTGATCAGCTGCTTGGCATGGGGACAGAAAGGTGAGGCATTGATTCTCAGCTGATCTTGTGCTACCACCAATATTAATTAGTTAATTCCTGGAGTTACTCAATATTGTAAGAATTAATCAGGTCTGGACTTAAAAACAAAATCCATATGTCCCTACATATAACTGAAAACGATCTAAGGTGATCTGGGGGTTATTTTCTTCCACAAAACTGCTGGATTTCTGGTGCAGGGACTGAGAACTAAAGACTTTGTGAGGAATTTGTGTCCTGTGTGTTTCTCTGACAAGATGCTTGAACTGTATACAAAAAATTTAGAAACGATTATTTCATATTCATTATGCTTTTCCCCACTAACTGCACACAGAATCAGCTACATGATTCATTCTGCCAGCATGTTTGGGAATAGCAATTCTCAATGCTTAGAACCCAGCTCAGCTGTACCAGAATCACCCGGTAGGTTGGCTAATGGCCCTCTTCACCCTCCACTGCACCCCACGACATAATGAATCAGAATTTCTGAAAATGGGGCCCAGGAGTTTTCATGTTTAACAAGCTCCCTAGGGGTGCCTGGCTGGCTCAGTCAGGCAACTGAGTGACACTTAATGTTGGGGTCATGTGTTTAAGCCCCACGTCGGTCATGGAGCTTCCTTCAAAAGAAAAAAAAATCCTTAAAAAAAAACAAGCTCACTAGATAATTTTTACTTAGAGTAAAATTTTGAACATGGTAGGTTTAAGGCAGAAGGCAGAGTGGTTACTTCATATGAAACTTCACCTTTCCTTTATCACAAACTTTCACCTTCGAACTATTGTTGACACTGTCAAAATTTAGTCTCTATTTTTCTGGCCTATTTAAGCACAGTTTGGTTAATATAATCATTCTAAAACTTAAATACCTTTCAGTGTCTTCAGGGCAACATTCTGGGCTCAATTTAACTGGGGGATAATTAAAGAGGAGGAACACAGGGGGAAAGCTGGGTTGTTTGCAGGCTCTGATTGGTTATTGCGGGCCACCCCTCTGCATGGCTCATAAGCCAGGCGTTGTCCTCCCCTGGCTTGTCCGCACAGCACCTCTGCCTCACATACACCACAGCATGCTGGGGCAGAGCCTTGCGCACAGTGTCCTAAGCATTTCATGATTGTGCTGGTCATTTCTTAGTCCAGGCATGGCTTGGTTTTCCCTAACTGTACATTTGCAGGAGACAATGGCCAGTGTTTGTGATTTTTTGTTTGTTCGTTTGTTTCTCCACGTTAGGTTTGTTCTGACCATATTTACTGAACTGTAATTTTAGGTCTACCAAACCTAGTAAGAAAAAAAATTGAACTTATATTTTGTTTTTTTTACCTCACTTCTCTTCTAATTCACTCTATTTTATTGTATTTTGCAAGCACACAGCTACACGACAGTTTTTAAAACCTCGTCACCAAAGACAGCATGGCTTTCCACCACTCTCCTTTAAACAAATTCGGACAAAACCACAACTCTACTTCAGCACATTCTCACCTGCTAAACAGTAGGAGTTTACTCTAGATCATCCATGAGATTCTACAATTCTATGTGGATACGGTTATATCTTTTTCCTAGAGGTGACAAACTTGTATGTTCACAGCAGACTTTCTGCTCTCTTGTAGCTGCTCTGTGCCATCTCTCCCACTGTGAGACTGTGTGGATTAAGAGAACAAAGACCATTTTAATAATAGCCCAATCAAAATGTAATTAAGAAAGATAATTTGGCATCATTAAAGTTATTACATAATATACATCAAAGATAAAGTCTAGATATTTCTTACCATCTGCTACTTTGGATGATCAGTTCTCTCCTCCAGTAAGATTGAAATGTTCTCATCAATATTTTGAAGTGTGCACTCCTTTCTGAACCTCCTTGTATTTGCCTTATCGTAATACATATCACACTGGATTAGAATCATTTGTGTAACATTAAGCTTCCTTTATAGATTTTTAGCTTCACAAGAATGGAAATCAGTTCTCTCTAATTCACCACTAGGTTTTAGTGCTCAGACTCTGACATATATAATAAATACATATAGGAATAAATGAGGAAGTGGAAAAATGAATTTCTTAGAGGAAGAACCATGCATCAGATTTTCCTTTCTTTACAGCCTCTTGAATATTTCTTGTCCATTACTTTCCCTTTGTTCTATAATCTCTGAGCATAAATTTTATAGTTTGACTAGAACCTAAGCTTTCATGTGTGTTCTGAGAGCCATAGTTACAATATGTCTTAATTTTCTTCACTCAGCATTTTTTTAATGCCAAATACCCAATGTAATTGTTATCTTCAAGTCTACATCCAATGGCTGTCAACCTCTTTCATTTTCTGCTTCGGATTAGCGTAGTAAATTTTGCTTTTACGTTGTGTATTGATGATCACATCACATCTCTGTTGCTTGGATTGCATAAGCCATGTTTTTGTTTTTTGTTTTTTTAACTTATTTAGCCAGCAGGAGCTTAAAAGCAAAGTTTTTTTAAGTAAAGAAATTACTTTCCTTCTCCAGAGAAGATGTAGATGAAGCAAGTTCAAAGAGATATCCAGTTAAACAAACTTTTGTCTCTGGGAACTGGATCCCCTGAGTTGGTTCTCAAGGTCTGCCTGTTTCACACTGATTGTCTGACCAGGTTTTCCTTTTGTGCTCTACACTGCTTGAACTAAGGAAGGAATGACATCACAACATGCGTTTCTCCCAATGCTTCCTAAATGCACTGACCCCTTGAAAATTTCAGAATGGCTTCTTTGTGCACTGGGAGGGACCATCTGGCTAGCTGTAGATAAACAAGTTTCAACATATGGGCCATAACACATACATGGCTCTGCTCTACTAGTGCAGAAAATTAAGAAAAGGTTGCTCTCTTGATATGAGAAGCTCATGCAAAAGGAGCAGCACCCTGTCGTGGAGGGCCTGCCCTACACTGCACACAGGAGAGCTTAATTCTAGCCCCTCCTGTCCCACTCATTGAACATATCACTTGATCACACCAAGTTTCCTCGATAGTCTCCTCTGAAAATTAACAAGGATGCCAAGTAAACCCTGGCCTTCCTCTTTCCCTCCACCTCCTTCTTTCTTTCCCATTAAGAAATATTTTTTACATGCTTCCTACATATGTTGCAAGCACAGTGCAAAGTGTTGGACATATTGATGAGGGAAACAGACACTATAATCACCCCCTGAAGATGTACTAAACTATGATGGATATATACATTAAATAAATAATTGAAAACATGAAGAATATTCCAGACAGAAGGTGGAAAGCATGTGTGAAGGTCCTGAGATGGGAAGCATCGACTGTTGGAAAATGCAGGATTTTGTAAACATTTCTATCCCTTAAATGGAGGACTCTGCTGAGAGTCAAAATGCTGCGAGGAAAATGCCTGCCACCTCCAGATGGCAGTTCAAGCAATCAGTATATTAGCATAAACTATCTGAAAAATTGTCTGCATCTTCATTGATATTATGCCTATAATCAATGCATCTAATAAAACTACATGAAAATATGATCACTAAAAACATATACAAGCATGTCAAGCACATGACACTGTGGCAAAGGCTTTAAGAATGATGAAACCATTTCCAGAAAATGGGAACTCTATGCGTGCCCCTGCTTAATATGAACATAACAAAATCAAACACTAAGTAACCATCATTAAGTGACAGCTTATAAGTACTGTTTCCTAAGCACCATTTCCCAATACCCAGCCCTGCAGGCTGACAGTTGACACCCCTGAGTGAGAAGAGACATGAGTCATCACAGCCATTCTTGCTGAACATTCATGAAATATGTGTAGAGTGTTTCTTTCAGTGATTTCCCCAATTCTGGGTTAAAACAAAAGCTGTACCTTTGGCACAAATTATGTCATGTGGGAAGCAGTATAAAGTGTCTGAGATTTCTCTCATTCTCTCTCAGTTTCTACTCCCTCCTTTCTTTTGGCAGCTATGCTCATAAAGCACGGTGCACACTGGCCAGCCCCTGTAGCCAAGAAAGCAGAGTTCAATAACCAAGCATTCGAGTCAGGCATGATAAAGAGCCAATGTGAAGAACTAAGGTCATGACCAAAAAAAAAAAAAATTAAACAAACTTATTTAAAAACCTGAGTCAACCCAATTAACCATAATGCCTTGTCTTCTACTACAGGAAAGAAACAGGACATTCCCTACACACTGCCACACCGTTCACTGTGTGATATGGCAACTATCTGAGAAACATATATCTTCTCTCTAATGGCACACTTCTTCAGAGTAAGGACCTGCTTTATCCATCTTTGCTCCCTTGATGTCCACAGTGCTGAATATGGCATAAGCCCAATAAATGCCCACTAATTAAGTCAAGGAATGAAGAGTCATTCTTAAAAAAAAAAAAAAAAAAAGTTACGAGCTGGATAAATCCTCATATTGAAACGCAATAAATTATAGATAGTCTTAACTACCTGTTAGGATTTTAGCAAAACATACAAAACTTGGCCTTCTGCTGTTCTACGTAGAGCAATATTCAAGACAGCAGACCTTCCATTAAAAATCGTTACTTAATTTGCTTTATTACAGCTACAAATAAACTTTATTTGATGTAATGTAATAAAACATTTTTAAAATTTAACAACATTTATCTGACCAGAATTAATCATTTAAATTATGAATATAAGTATATACAGTCACTTTAGCAAATCCATGATTCAGGAATCTGTACAAGCTTTGTCTGAGAGGACAGCACCCACCTCCCCTCTAGACCCTTCCTTGTGTCTGGTGAGATGCAATGTTCAGTGAAAGCAGAAGATATCCAAAATCCACGTTGGAATTCCATAGTCTTCTGGAAGAGAACAGCTACCTTTCTTGTAGGAAAATAATTTTCTCTGTCAGTTCTCTTTTATCAAACAAAACTTTGTGTTCACTTTCTCCCCTTGGAGGTACTCTTCCGATCCACCATCTTCCTGTCTTATTACATATTACTTGTACATTAAAAACAAAAACAAAACAAAAAAACCCAACAAACTATTTGCATCAGGGCCTTTTCTGGTTTACCTGCCTTCATGTCTACCACTTTGAGGAGGGAGAGGGAAGAAGAACAGAACTGGCCAGGCACACATTTGATTTAGGTTACAGAGAACATGAAAACAAATCCTCCTAAAGGAAGAGAATAGTGTTCTGAGTGTTTCCCAGTAGCAGCCCAGGTGACCTCCAAGTCACATGGTTCCCTTTAATACAATGCTGCCCAAGAATTAACAATGTTGATGCTCCATGTCTGAAAGCATCATAACTTCCCATGGAAACCTTTCTTATTCCCACACTTCCTCCCCCAAAACACATGGTTATTGTCTGGCCTGGGAGCCCACCACAGTTGTGTCAACCTGATATCTACACCTGAAGTTTTATGCCCACAGCCATGCTGGTAGACAGCACAGTTCAGTGGCCCCTGCTCTTCATCCAGGTAGGTACAAAGCCTACCAAAGGAACCCTCCTCCCCTCTCAGGACCCTTTAGAAGAAGTGTGAGTACAAGAAAAAGCTTTATTTAGGTTTGATGATTCTCTCCATCCTGAGATCTGTTCCTGAGTGATACCATAACAATACAAGAGTTCACAAAGAAAAGTACATCGGTGGGGAAGTCACAGGGACCCTGCAAAAAAGCAAAACTATTTGACAGAAGCTTGAACCAGACACTGCTCTGGGACATCATTTGTATTAGCTGATGACGGGATTCTGTTTTCTAACACGGACATGCAACACATTCAACGCTACGCTTACCACAGTTTGCTTGGAAAAACACACCCTTCTGTCCTGCCACAAAATACATTCTGTCTCGTAAATGATTCCTGAATATTCACCACAATGCCTAGACTTGGAAGCATGGGAAGTGCGCATTGGAACTTTCTTCCATTTGTAGGGGCTTGGACGTACACAAAGCACCAGAAACGGCTTCTTTTCTGGGACTCAGTTCTGTTTGTGTGCTTACCGCTGAGCTGATCTGGCCGTCTTAAACGGAAAACTATTTTCTTTGGCACACAACAGCACTGATCCACAGAAAAAGACAAGAGGTCACCATCTCTCTCACAACATGCTTTGTACAACAGATCACTCTGCTTGTCACGTCTCAGCCACCCCAGGAAAGGACAAGCCGTGCTCCATTCCGCGGCCTCAGCAAATGGTTGAGTTCTGTTTCCACCTCTGTCTTGCCTTGTTGATTTCGTTTTCATTATTCCACGTTTGATCATGAATCATGACTTTTTTTCCTACAGTAGTCAGAGTTTTGTCTATAAAGAGAGAGAAAGAGAGAGAGAAAGGGAGAGAGAGAAGACAAGAAAATGATTTAGCAGAACCGTAAGTGTGACTTTTCATTTTGTGGTGGGTAGATTTAATTTTGACAGCATTCAGTCATTTGAATCATGTGTGGTTTCTAAGGGGTTATATGAGCTTCTCTAAAAGGAAAGAAAGAGTGCTGTGGCTCTTTTCATAAATTTTATAGTGTCTCTAAGTTGCCAGGGCCTTAATATATTTGCAAATCAGCCCCAGATAACCCATTTAGAAATTCACTTTTATAATACAGCTGTAGCCAAAAATGGCTCCACTCTCAAAAATCCTTGCAAAATACTACTGCACTTATCCCACATGAAAAGAATAATGACATCCACGTATGAGAAGTGTCCTTCCTTTCAGGCCGGAGGGTGCATCATAGAAAGACATATGTGCCAAAACCAGAGAACCCCATCTCCCTCACTTCCTTCCTCCCAGATTCACAGAAGTGGCATGAATCCTGGAGAAGTCTTGGCCAACCACTGAGGGACAATCTCTTTTTCCTTGGTGCAGAGCCACATTCCCACCAGATCCACAGTCCCCTAACTCTGTATATTCATAGGACTTCACTTACCAAACACTATCCACAAGCTTGAGACTTAGGTCTGTTGAGGTTCCAGGGCCTGGCACCACCATACCCTCAGGCTTTGTCTCCCCAACCCAATAATAGTCCTACTCTCACTTGGCTCTCAGGACTGGATAGATGGGTTTTCCTGGTGAAAGGATCAGCTTCTCCATGAGACCCCAGCTCTCATTTTCTTTGTCTGTCACTTCACAGAATGATGCCTAAAGAGAAGGACCATGCTTCGGCTCAAACCCCCTCCAGGCTCCTGGGTTTGTGGGAGTGGGCACCGGAAACAGCTGTATCCCCGATGGTGCTCCCCAACTATTCTGAGGCTGGGGCCTCCACCATCTCAGCACAGAGGAGACACTGCACTTCCCTGCAGCTCAGCGCCGCTCTACTTGGATTGGTTCATGAAATGCACTGAACCCCTTCACCATCCACCTGCGAGGACAACACTGAACGTTCAGACATCCTTGGCCTCTTTCCTGGTCTCAACGCCACCTTCCTTGTGTGGGCCCTCATGGCAGAAGACCTCATTTTCATATTGGTCTCCTAACCCATCTCCCTTCTATTGTGAACTAGTCTACAATGCTGCCTTGGTCTCACCCCTGCTCCAAAGGCTTCATCTCTCTCTCCCCCACCCACACTGCCTAGCTGGCCCTCCGTGCTGACTCTAATCAACCCAGATTCCAGGTACTGCTGAAGACCTGCCCCGCGTTCCTTATTTGCTCCAACCACATCTGTGCCCCTCTGTCCCTGCTGTCCCATCTGCTTTGAGTAGGTCCAACTCTACCTTTCCCCAAAGCTTATTTTTCTTATATACCTATCTATACTGCTTGATTTTTATTTATTTTTAAAGATTTCATTTATTTATATTTATTTATTTGAGAGAGACAGAGACGGAGCATGAGCACCAGCAGGGGGAGGGGAGAGGAAGAGGGGCAGAGGGAGAGCAGTCACCCTGAAGACGCAGGGAGCCGGACACAGGGCTCGATCCCAGGACCCTAAGACCACAATGTGAACCTAAGGCAAATGCATACCTGACTGAACCACCCGGACATCCCTGTGCTTCTTGATTTTACTTGGTGTTATCTGTATCTACTCAGAAAACAAAAAAGAAAAAGCACGTTCAAAGAAGCAAGAAAAGCCAATTGCCTGCCTTTCCTATTCTAAAGAGATATTGCAAAGTGAGAAAGTAGGCAACAGCAAAGCAAACAAGCTGTGATTATTACTCACTGATGATTTAATGAAAACAAGGAGTTGAATTACTGCTAGTTAATGAAGAGGAAAATAGAACGGGGCGTGGAGGGGAACCCATGAAATAGCAAAGGTGTCATTTGTTTCTGGCTTTAAGGTGACATCCCAGCACAGGTATTCAGAGCTTCAGGGCCTTGGTGCTTCCTCCCAGTTCCTACTAGGATCCGTTCCTTTTCTTTCCTTTCTTTCTTTCTTTTTTTTTTTTTTTAAACCACTGGTTTTCATAAAGAAAAGGTAGAATCACCCTGAACTCTAAAGCTTCAGCACAAAGCTGGGAGCAGCGGATTGACAGAACTCATAAAAGGAACCCAAGGTTACTCTGTCACAATTCACCACTGCAATCAACCGGGATTCTAAGAGGCTTTTTGAACAGAAAGGCAATACGATCACCAAGGAGAAGAAGGGAGAGGCGAACGGAGAGCTACTTCAAAATAATTTCATAGAATTATTTTATATGGAAGTATTTCAAAAACGGCAACTTTTTCTTTTTAAAAAAAAAAATATTTTATTTATTTATTTAAGAGAGAGAGGGGAAAAGAAAGAAAGCTAGGGGAGGGGCAGAGGGAGAGGGAGAAGAAGACTCCCTGCTGAGTAGGGAGCCTGATGCGGGGCTCAATCCTAGCACCCCGAGATATGACCTGAGCTGAAGGCAGACGCTCAATCAACAGAGCCACGGAGGTGCGCCCAAAACTGCTTTTCTATATTGTTCACAATAACAGTGTCAAAGAACAAAAATCCTCACGATGTGACCCTTAAAAACAATTTATGGCAATTGAAAGCAACTCCGTAAGAGAGGCTGTCAAATTAAAAAGAAAAACAGAAGAATCCCTGCTATATCACATTATCACACTTGGCTTTGTATTACCAGATTCCGATACTTGCGAAAAGGTGAAAGAGGTTATAACTTAGAACAGACCTGGGAAGCAGGAACAGCTTTTCTCTCTGTCCACTGCCTACCCAAGTGCCTGCTGGACTCCTGAGTCTCTCATTGTGCTGATCAAGAAAATGGGAAGACATGGGTAGATATTTGGAAGGAGCAATACACAGTCTAGTAGAGCATTTACGTAGAAAAGAAAGGAAACCATTATGTAGGGATAAAGCCAAGAAGGCGGAGTTGGGGGCATAAGTGAATAAAATTAGAACCCAAGCAGCCACAGAGGGAGGAAAGGGCTGGAGACACTGGAGGGAGGAGCTTCAAGTCTGTAGGCTGGCCCAGAAGCGTAGGCACTGGAGAGATGGGTTGGGGGCACAAAGGATCCTGAGAAGGTTTGCTGTGAGCTACGGGTTAGACACCAGTCACTCTTCCAGAGACTCCTGTAGAGTTACCAGTTGTTTGGGCTACCCAGCTGGTGTGTACTGAAATGCAAGTATGGGATATTCTTTTTTTTTTCAAATTAATATACAATGTATTATTTGCTTCAGGGGTATAGGCCTGTGAATCATCAATCTTATACAACTCACAGCACTCACCGTAGCACATACCCTCCTCACTGTCCAGCCACCCTATCCCTACCTCCACAACCCCCAGCAACCCTCAGTTTGTTTCCTGAGATTAAGAGTCTCTTACGGTTTGTCTCCCTCCCTGGTCCCATCTTGTTTCATATTTTCCCTCCCTATCCCTCACAATCCCGAGCCTGCCTCTCAAATTCCTCATATCAGAGAGATCATATGATAATTTTCTTTCTCTGGTTGACTTATTTCACTCAGCATAACACCCTCTAGTTCCATCCATGTTGTTGCAGGTGGCAGGATTTCGGGGTAGGTGGGGGTTGATGGTTGCATAGTATTCCATTGTGTATATATACCACATCTTCTTTATCCATTCATCTGTTGATGGACATCTAGGTTCTTCAGTATGGGATATTCTGATTACTAGTCTCTCACTAACTACGACTACCACATCATCCCCCCCACCCAACGCACTGGATGAAAGCTTCCAGAAGCATAGACTGTCACCTCTTCATCTTTCCACCCCCTGACATGCCTGGCATTATACCTTGTACGTAGCAGGTCTCAAAGGTTTCTGGAAAAAACCAGCCACTGAAGAGACTACTTCCTGCCTCTGCCTTCTGATTCATCTCACCTGGAGCCCCTGGATCCATCTCCATCTCTTCAATGATTCCCATTCTCCTATTCACAGAGATCTAGTCAGAAGCTCTGTTCTGTCCATACTAGGGTTTTGCAACTTTAGCATTATAGAATTTGTGGTGGGGTAATGCTTTGTTGTGGGGGAGCTGCCCCTGTGTTAGGCGATGTTGAGCTGTGTCCCACTGGATGCCAGTAGGTCCTTCCCTCTCCCAACTGTGACAACCAAACATGTCTCTAGACACCGCCAAATGTTCCCTGGCCGCAAAACCAACTCTGGCTGAGAACCACTTGTCTACACTAAAATCCCAAAATCCTGGGGCTGGAAGGGGAGAGTCTTCACAATCTGATCTCATTTTACCTTCCCACTCTGATCCCCAAATCTTGCCCCACCCCAGAGCTTAGCGCCAGCCTGACTGTCCTCTGCAGAAGGCCCCCCACTGGTGTCTTTACATGGATGCTGTCTCTACTCTCCTTTAGCTACAAATGCTTGACTACTTTCAGAGACATACTGGAGCCCATATCCTCCAAGATCTTCCCTGATGAGGGTTAGGGTAAGCTCTGAGTTATTTTCCTCTGCTTTGAATCCTTTAGCTTTTATTTTTTCCAACTTTCCATTACTCTCATTATGAAAAGGGTAGCTGTGCATATATGTATGTTTACACTCAGACTGCCCAACAGAAATATATGCAGGACAGGAAAAACATCATGTATTTTCTGCATCCTTCACAATGTATGGCACAGTTAGGAGCAAGAATTTCAAAAGGAGTCCTCCCCTTTGGAAAGTGAATAGAAAGCTATCTGGTGTCAAATTTTTTTAAAACAGCAGTTATTCCAACTCTCTTAATGGAAATTTCCTGAAGTTAATGGAGATTTAGACCAACCATTCCAAATGATTTTCATATTCTATTATTATTTTAAAAAATCAATAATTACAAATCAAACAGAGTGAGATGTAATGAAAGAACAGTCATTTTCTTACACCAGGGGCAGCAAACTATGACCTGTGGGCCAAATTCAACTGGCAGCCTGTTTTTGTAAATAAAGTTTACATCATCATTTGCTTACTTGTGTTGATGACTGCTTTCTCACTGAAAAGGCAGAGATGAGTAATTTCAAGTGACCCGCAGCTAGCAAAGCCTAACACACTTACTATGTGGCCCTCCAGAGTAAAATTTGCTGACCCCTGTCTTAGACTAACAGGAAAACAACACCTAAGCCTCCATACTAGCTAGCGGCCCAGAGGCAAATATACCTGGATGCTATGTTGGTGAAGTTAGAGAACAGGTTGCGTTCCTAGAGGTATTCAGAGTCATTTGGGAGGTATCCTAGATTTGGAGCCTCTGGAGGCCATTGTGATCCATGAGGACACTTTGGCATTCACCTGAAGCAAGGCTGTTCTTCTGGGACAGCTAGAGGGAAGAAGGTGTCCTTTGACATGGTTGTTACTCATCAAGGAATCTAATATATGAAGAATTTACAGGGATAAGAGTCAGATGAGGTGGGATCTAGACCTAAGAGTGCTGCCTTAGTTCCCAGGTCTGTTACCTCTTCTGTCAAATGAAGGGCCTAGACAACATGGCTGACAGGCAACCCATGGTCCTCTGGCTGCTCCTGCCCACCAGGTCCAGTGAAGAGGAGTACCTCCTCCTCTCATGCCCGCCACTGCCCTCTCATCAGCACCTTCCATCTTCTCATTCCAGGTTCTTTGCCCTCAAACAGCTTTCAAACAGAAGGATGTTGCCTCTGCCTCATATTTTAAGCAAAATCAGGGGGCGGTGTGCTAACAACCCTAATTACTCTATTGTCTCCTTCCTTCTTCACCATGCCAAACTCACTAGTCAGTGGGTTGCATGTGACACCCCTATTCCTTATCACCACTGGCCCTCAGATCCCAGCCCCTGCTGCAACTGCTCCTGAGAAAGGCAGAGGCTTCCCAGACACACTCAGCAACCATGGGTTCCTTCCTCCTCCGAAATGGGCAGCGCCTCCTCAAAGCTCTGCAGCTTTCAAGACTTTAACCCTGGCTCCTCCCCGTGCTATCCACTCTCCTGTGTCCCAGGCTGCTTCCTGTTAGCTCGTGTGAATCTGCTTCCTTCCTCCAACAACTTGATCAGCAAAGGATGAGAGCATCACAAAAGCTTTACTGAATAGAAGAGTCACAGCAACAGAAAGCAAGGGCGTTACAAGAATGGGAGCTGCGGGACACGGCTTGGACGCTGTTTAGGGGAAAGGGGTAGGAAATGCCACCTTCCTTGCCCATCACACCTGCTGCAGTCCCTGGACATACCAGTCCAGTCTCCCAGGCCCTCTAAGTACCGGACTTGGGCTCTGGGAACTCTGCTGGGTGGAGGGCTAGAGTCCACAGTGTCCTGAATTCAAATCTGATCTGCTTAGTAGAAAATTGGCTGGCTACGGATGCAGGGAGCCCTCTGGGACATGCTCAGAGAGGGTCCGTACCGGGGGGAGAGGGGGCGGCAGTGGTGGTTGGAGATGGGGATAAAAGGAGAATAGTGATAAGTGACCTTACAGCACAAACTCAGGTCTCTCGGGCCTCTCGGCGAGCTTCAGGGCTTCGTGCATGCCTGCAGCCGACAGCTTGCGGTTGATGTTCCGGTACTGGCACTGGAGCAGGCTGCGGTAGGTGGTCCTCAGATCCCGGTTGAAGAAGGCATATATAAAAGGGTTAATGAGAGAGTTGGCGTAGCCCAGCCACAGAAAGGTCCTCTCCACCCACAGCGGGATGCAGCTGCAGGCCGTGCCGCAGATGAAGGGTCTGGCGGTGGAGAGAAGGAAGAACGGCAGCCAGCACACGGTGAAGGCCCCCACGATGATGCCCAAGGTGGTGGCCGCTTTCTGCTCCCGCTTGAAGATGGAGATGTTTTTCCTCTCGTGTTTGAGGAGTCTCGAAAGGTTGGCACACTCCTCCACCTCCTTCTGGAGCTTCACCATGCCGTTCAGGGAGATGCTGCTGTCTGGCTCCTCGGGCCGGGGGAAACCGGGGAACTTGTGCTTGGCGGCGCTCTTCCGCGCAGCCTTGTAGATCTGGTAGTACATGAACAGCATGACGGACATGGGGATGTAAAACGCCACCGCCGTGGAGTAGATGGTGTAGCCAAAGTCCTGGCTGATCAGGCACACCTTGTCGTCGTTCACGTTCTGAGCCCAACCGAAGAGCGGGGGTAAGGTGATGGAGGCTGAAAGCAGCCAGACAGACAGAATCATTTTCGCCATGCACTTGCCGTTCTGCCTCACGGGGTACGTTAGCGGCCGCGTGATCCCGAGGTACCTGGAGGACAAGTAGAAAGAGAACACGTGACTCTGGGATCACTCCCGAGCACCAGAGGCCGAAGGCTGCTACCAGGCTTTCTACCTACTGAGCAGCTCCATTCCTCAGGACAGCCCTTCTAAGGAGGCATCGTAATGCCCATTTTACAGCAAGGTAAACTAAGGCTTAGGGATGTTATCTGCTTCCATCCAGGTCATAGGCTCAGCCAGAGGGACTGCTGCCCTCTGTCTGTAATGCCAGGCCATGCTTTTCTCGAACCTCGCAGGCTCTCCCGATTCCCCACAGTCAGTGAACCAAAGGTTAAACATCCATTCCCCCCCATGACCACTGCCACTGAAATCAGCCAGGAACAAAATGTCAAGCTGACGTGGGATGTGGTGACACATCCTCACACATTAACCAAGGTCTACCACACTCTAATATTACACACCCACTGATCTCCTGGGTTGTCTTAATTCAGACAGGCTTTTAATTCATTTTAACTTCCCTTTTGCACTGTGGTGAGAGCATTTCTTTAAGATCACAGAGATTTGTGAGATATTAAGGAAATTCTAGGGCTTTGGAATGGGAAGCAGCAAGTAATCATTTTTTTTTTTTTACACCCAGAAAATTCTCACATAAGAGTAACGTCAGAAAACAATTCTATAAAATAAAAACAGCCTACCTCGTCTCTCCTCTCCTGAGAAGGATCACAAAAAAGGGGCACAATTCTGAAAAATAGGAGGTGAAGCCAACATTTTTTCTGTGCTTAGTTCTACACAGAGAATAAATAGTTCTCCATCTCTGCCCATCAAGGATTTCCAAAGCAAAAGAAATTTAGCAAACAGAAAACATACACAGCAAGATGTTTTTGCTAAATATTTAATGGTTTTCAGCTTTCCAAATTTGTTTTCTTCTCTCTGTATTTAATGGTCTTAGCTTCTACTTTAGGAAGAATGCAAAGAGCCTGTAAGAAGCCAAGACAGGTAAAAGCTGTCATTTTGTTGGTTTCTTTAAATTCATGGATGTATATAAAAGATACAGTCTTAACACAGGAAAAGGAAAGGTAGAGAACCCCCAAATTACCAAAAGGTTATTTTCCGAAAGCCTCTCAGTTGGTGGGTTGGAACTTTAAAAATAATTATTTTGTGCTAGAAATAGCCTCACGTGTTTTGTCTAAATTATCCCACAAAAGTCAAAATAGGCATCACTGTAGCACTTACGACAAGGCAAAACTGAAATATTAATAAAAAGCAATCGGCCACGTTTTCTTATTCACCAAGAATATTTACTTATTCCTTCAACAAATATTAATTGAGTTTCTTCTGTATGCCAGGTGCTATTTTAAAAGTTGGGAATGTGGCAGTGAATAAAGGAGATATAAATTTTGAAGGTAGGTGCTTGGGGAAATTGTGTTGGGTTGAATGGGAGGACTAGGGCTGATGCTTATGTGG
Organism: Mustela nigripes; assembly: GCF_022355385.1. Classification (NCBI taxonomy): domain Eukaryota; kingdom Metazoa; phylum Chordata; class Mammalia; order Carnivora; family Mustelidae; genus Mustela; species Mustela nigripes. Next base: position 156,440,212 of record NC_081560.1, read on the forward strand.
GAGGGGCTCCTGATTCTTTCCAAGGATTCAGGTGTTAGTAGCACCTGAATTTTTTCACAACTGCTAGGTCCCTTTCCTCAATCAAGCCGACGCACAAGCACTATCCCTAGGCTTATCAGGTATAACTAGGATTAAGTTCTGGCTCCGGAACAGAATGAAGGATGAGAAAGAAGGCATTCTCCTGAGAACACTAGAATTAGAGCTGAAAAGGAAAGAAAAGAGAAAAGGAGGGAGGAAAGGGGGGACCAGGGAGGAAGAGGGGAAAGAGAAAGCAAGGAAGGTAAATGCAGAGTAGGCTTTGCTGTTCGGGAATTTTTATCTGTGTTTTAAGTTATGGAAAAAATTGTAAGAGAATTAACACACACATACACAAAAATAGTAAATGAAGAAACCCCTGAAGCAAAGTGTTGGAACTGACTGAAGCATACAGTTAAGTTGATCCCTGCTCTGAGATGTTCCATTGCTTTTTTTTTTTTTTTTTTTCAGTTCAGGCTTTTCCTGTTGGAACTGCTTTGCAGACCTCTCTTTTCACATATCGAATTTGCTCTTTAACAACTCCTGTGCCTTTTGGATTCTTCCTTGTTTCCGGCTCCCTCAGCAAGCCTTTTCCAGGACTTGGATTTTGATTATCTTCTCTCTTTGCCTGTAGCTACAGCTACAGCTGCTTGTTTCCAAGCCTAGATCTAGCTTCCCAGGTACCAACCCCAGCAAGAGGTCCAACGGGAAGAGACCAGTTCCTACAGTTCCCCAGGTGGCCACCAGATGGCATTGTGAGACCATCTTACATCTACTTATGGGGGGTTGGCATGTGGGTAGTTAGGGCAGTTGGTGTTTACTGGAAGGAGGAAGGAGGATCACTCTTGATGAGATAAGTTATATTTTATTTGCGGGGTTATACAAAAAATTAGCATGGCTGGAATTCACAACCTCATAAACTCCTATTCTTGATTAACACAGTTCAGTTTTCCTTTCCATCCTTCAACAGACTCCTTACTCAAACAGGGAAATTCTATCTTCAGGCTTAATTAAATCCAGCCTTTCTACTGCACCCATAAATAATACGGAATTCACAAAGATTAAGCCTGAGAGATTAATCGAGTACCCAAGGACATCTCACAATATTAAATAATCTCGTGAGCACAGCATGCTTATTCATATTCTAATATACTTAGTCTGACTTATATTGCATTTCAGTGATGTGGGTTGGCCCATATTTGGTCCTTCCTGGATGTATAAATTATAGTCCATAAACTCCTAATTTAGACTCCATTCTCTAGTGGCATCAAGTCATGTCCTACAATAAGGCAGATACAGTTACTGGGTACTACCTGGTACCACCTGGTGAGACTTTCGGAAAAAATTTTTAAAAAATATGAGTGCTCATTAAAGTGTCTGGAAATAAAATAAATAAACAAAAGTCAACAGTTTTTTAAAAATCCATCAACTATTAGAAATATTATGAAAGGAAACATCTCTATTCATAGCAACCATCAAGGAATTAAAATATTTAGATAAATGTTTTAAATGCCAGAGCCTACATGAAGAACACATAAAATGCTACTGAAAGCATGAAGAGAATGCTTGAATCCATAGGGAAATTTTTTAAAAATACAACTCAGTATTATAAAAGTGCCAATTTCCCCTCAATTGATCTAAAAACAATATACAACTGTACTGGAAAATTGCAGCAGGACTTTTCCTCAATCAACCAAATGACTTTTTAGTTCATCAAGTAAATATGGAAAAAACAGAACGTCTGAAAAAGAAGAAAATTGAAGGGATACTTATTCTGTTAAAAAAAAAAAAATAGTACAAAGCCACAGAAACAAAAACTCAGTAAGAATGACTCAGAAACAGAGAGGTCAACTGAATAAAATAGAGCCCAGAAACAGATTCAAATATATAAGGGAATAATATAAGAAAATGCACCACTTTAAATCAGTAGTAAAATGGTGTATGTATTCTTGAAGTCTGACAACTGGCCAGCAACTGGGGTAAGTAAAAATAAAACTGGCTTAGGTTTCTCCTTATTCAAAAATAAATCCCAGATGGATCAAAGATTATCGTGTAAAAATGTTAAAATCTAAGGCTACTATGAGGAAATATGGGGGAGTGGTTCTGCAATCCTTGAAGGACAATGCTCATTCTTAACTATGATATAAAAGCTTAAAACTTTATATAAAATGATGTAATGATTAAATTTTTGATAATTTTATACACAAAAACAAATAAGTGATGTTTAGTTTAAATTAATAACCACTGTGTGCAGAGTTAAAAGTCAAATGACAAACTCCCAGCCCAAATAACAAAATCTCAATATTCACAGATCTCTTACAGGGCAATGAGAAAAAGACAAACGTTGTGATAAAAATACTGAAGCAATTAAACAAAGAAGAAATAAGCACTTGGAAATATGTGCAATTTCATTAATAATCAAAGAGATGCAAATTTTTAAGTGACTTTTGAGCATTTATCAATTTTTAAGAAAGACAAAAGCCAATATTAAGAAAGTATGAAAAAACAAGCACGCTTTTATTATTTTGCTTAGTGGAAGCTGCAAATGGGACGACAGATCTGGAGCAGTTTGGTAAGGAATATACACGAACATTGACCTTTTGGCTCAGCAATCCAACTTCTAGGAATTTAAGAATATAACTGTACAAATGCAAAATGATTAATGTGCAAGGCTATTTAGGGGGGCGGGAGATGGAAGGATGGGTGAGCCTGGTGACGGGTATCAAGGCAGGCACAGATTGCATGGAGCACTGGGTGTTATACGCAAACCATGAATCAAGGAACAGTACATCAAAAACTGATGCTATACTGTATGGGGACTAATATAACATAATAAAAAATGTGCAAGGATATTAATAAACATAATGGGGGGAGGGTGCAGTGTCAATGTCAATAGGAGGTTAGATAAAGTAGGGTATATATGCGTGTATATATAGATACAGATATGGATATGAGTGTAGATACATAATGTAACCATTAAAAATTCTGACATATGTATGTATTTACTAGCATGAAAACACAAAAAAAGGAGATAGAAAACCGTATCTAGTCCCAAAAGACAAGTAGCAGAGCGTCATATATTGTATTAATTTTTTTATGTGAAAGTAGGTGTTTGTGTGTGTGTGCTGAGATGTCTAGAAGGCTATCTACCAAATACGAATGGGACTTTTATCTGAATTGGAGAGTTTTGAGTAGTTTTAAATTTTTTCTTTGGACTTGGAATTTTCTATGCTTAATTTTTGTTAACTATAAAAAAGAAATGAACATCATTTTAATTTCATTTTAATTCTGAGAATAAAATAGAAGATTAAGGAGAATTCTGTAAATTCCTAAGCCACCTAAGTGATTTTGGCAATACAGATGATCTGGTTCATAAAACCTTTAAAAAGCTGATAATTAAATCTTAGGTTGTTTCATTTGATAAGCTTTCCAAAAGTGTTTTATTACATTCATAAATTCACACAAAGGAAACAGAACTCACTGGCATTTAAAATTCCATAATTAGTATATAAAGTAATATTGGTATTCAGGGAAGTGTTTGTTCAAATTATACATCCGTTCTCTTAAATAGTATAAATTCGTTCTCCTGTACAGTATAAATCTTACCTTTGAGGGGGTCGGAAATCTAGATTGATTCTGAAAATTCCCTAATATGTATGGTGAATATTTGTCACTCTACATTTTATGAACATTTATGCTCAGTGTTAATTAGAAAGCAGGGTGCTTATAAAGCCTCCAGAATTTAACTTTAAAATACATACAAATGTTACAATACAGTAAATCTCAGAGATAAAGGCACCAAAGTATTATATAATTGAGAAATGTATGCAACTCACAACAGGGGTTCTATTAAAAAAGGGGTTGTAGAAAAAGAGGGTTAGGGAACTGTAATCTACATAAAGAGGGATTAGAAAGCAAAAGAATTCTGCTGCCTGCCTTCCATTCTAATTCTACAGAAATTACAGGTAATGGTTCTTCAATGAAATGGCTTCTCCTGAGTTTTGCTGCTATAGAATAATAATTTAAGAGGTGAAAGAACAAGGAGAGATTACTCTTTGGTAAGTGTTCGACTTGGAAAAGGTCTGCACACTTAGCACACCAATTTTCGTGAGAAATCTTCCCTCAAAGGTGAAATTCACTGGACTCTCCAGCCCGAAGCTGTCAGAATATCGGAATCACAGAGACTCTTTGGAAACACAGATTCCGAGACTGCCTTCCACATATTCTCTTTCAAGAAGTCTGGACGCCCAGGACTTTGTATTTAGGGCTGTTCTGTTCCCTACCCGGTGTGCTGCTGTCAGAGTCACCTTCCCTTGCTCAGTTACAGAGACTTTACTCTTGTATGAAGACTTCACTTTTACTTTATATATTTCATCTTAATGGCTTGCTTACAGTTGGGCCCCGTAAAAGCATCATGAATCGTGTCTCCATTATGCCAGCTTATTACTCTTGTCTTCCAGTGTGCTAAATGCAAATGAAATAAGCATGGTTTTTTGTCCTAATCAAGTTGTAGATTTTTTTTTTTTTAATTCACAGAAGACAACAAGGTTTTGTAAACCTTTTTGAGAGTAAGAAATAAGAATACTTCCTTTTTTAAGATTTTATTTATTTATTAAAAAGAGAGAGAGGAAATGAGAGAGAAAGCATGAGAGCAGAGAAGTCAGAGGGAGAAGCAGATTCCCCGCTGAGCAGGCAGCCCAATAGGACTCCAGGATCATGACCTGAGCTGAAGGCAGTTGCTTAACCAACTGAGCCACCTATGTTGCCCCAAGAACAAATATTTCTTATACTAAATTTCCACAGTCACTCAGTACACATATATTTATGATATAAATAAGAATTTAAGGCATATACATGTAGGTGTATAGAAACAGGCATGCATATATGTATGTATTATGAAATGGAAACAAAGATTTCACAATACCAAGTTACCGTTATGATTTGCAATTTACTCTTTTCTATTCTACTTCAGATTTTTTTTTAAAGATTTTATTTATCTATTTGACAGACAGAGATCACAAATAGGCAGAGAGGCAGGAAGAAAGAGAGAGAGGAGGAAGCAGGCTCCCCGCTGAGCAGAGAGCCCGATGTGGGGCTCGATCCCAGGACCCTGGGATCATGACCTGAGCTGAAAGCAGAGGCTTTAACCCACTGAGCCACCCAGGCTCCCCTCTACTTCAGATTTTTTTTTTTTAAGATTTTATTTATTTATTTGACAGACAGAGATCACAAGTAGGCAGAGAAGCAGGCAGAGAGAGAGGAGGAAGCAGGCTCCCTGCAGAGCAGACAGCCTGATGTGGGGCTCGAACCCAGGACCCTGGGATCATGACCTGAGCTGAAGGCAGAGGCTTTAACCCACTGAGCCACCCAGGTGCCCCTACTTCAGATTTTTAAAGTGTTGGTCTTACTGCAGGAAATTGATTTCATGACCTAATAATGGATCGTGACCCAAAGTTTAAAAAATTACTAGCCTTCAATGAACATATGGTAAGGTGTTGAATATTATGACTCATCAGGTGAAATGCAAATTAAAAGCACACTGAGATACCACCAATACCATCAGAAGGGTTACAACTAAAAAGGATAATGATTCAAACTGGTGCAGCCGCTCTGGAAAACAGTATCGAAGTTCCTCAAAAAGTTAAAAATAGAGCTACCCTACACCCCAGCAATTGCACTACTGGGTATTTATTCAAAGAATACACAGCGATTCAAAGGGGTACATGCTCCCCGATGTTTAGAGCAGCAAATGTCCACAATTACCAAAACATGGAAAGAGCCCAGATGTCCACTGACAGATGAATGGATAAAGAAAAGGTGGTGTATATATATATATACAATGGAATATTATTCAGCCATCAAAACAGTGAAATTTTGCCATTTGCAATGACATGGATGGAACTAGAGGGTATTATGCTAAATGAAATATCAGAGAAAGACAAATACCATAGGATTTCACTTATAAGTGGAATTTAAGAGACAAAACATATGAACACAGGGGAAGGGAAGGAAAAATAAAATAAGAGGAAAGCAGAGAGGGAGGCAAACTATGGGGAACCGAGGATTGCTGGATGGGAGGTAGGTAAGGTGAAAGAGGGAACTGGCTGATGGGCATTGAAGTAATGAGGACTGGTGTTGTATGCAACTGATGAATCAATGAACCCTACCTCTGAAACTAGTAATACAATATATGTTAATTAAGTTGAATTTAAATAAAATTTAAAAAACTAAAATGATGATGTTGTTGGGGAACCTGGGTGGCTCCATCATTTGAGCGTCTGACTCTTGATCTCAGCTCAGGTCTCGATCTTGGGATTGTGAATTCAAGCCCCGCGTTGGGCATAAAGACTACTTTAAAAAACTCCAAAAAAAAAAAATTAAAATGATGATGGTGGTGATGATGATGATGATGATGATGGTAAAAACTACAATGCTAAATGGTAGGTGAAGACAGGAAGCAACTGTCATTCTCATATACTACTGATGAGAGTATAAATTGATGCAATAACTTTGGGAAACTATTTTTTAACATCTATTAAACTTGATTATATATATGTTTATTCTTTTTTTAAACATTTTTTTAAAGATTTATTTATTTACTTTAGAGAGAGAGAAAACAGGGGGTGGGCAGAGGCAGATGGAGACAGAATCCCAAGCAGACTCCATGCTGGATGTGGAGCTGAACGTGGGGCTCAATCCCAGAAGTCTGAGATCATGACCGGAGCTGAAACCAAGAATCAGACACTTGACCAACTATGCCACCCAGGTGCCCCTATATTCTTCTAAATATATGATAAACATTTAAAAAAAATACCGAAATACATGTATCAGAATGCTCATAGCAGCATTACTGGTAATAGCCCCAAAGGAAACCAACCCATTCCACAAGAATAAAGTGCCTGCAGTTCCACAATAGAAGAATGGGTACATACATTGTGGTATATTCATGAAGTAAATTCTATAAAACAACAAGAGTGAACCAACTACTGCTCAACGCACCAACACAGATGATTCTCACAAACATAATATTGAACTAAAGCAGCCAAAAAGAAAAAAAGAACACACACTTCCAAAACAAGTGAAACTAACCTATGGTGATAGACACCAGGATAGCGATTACCTTGAGAGGAGAGGGGACATTAATAAGTAGGAGGAACTCTCAGGAAAATTTAGAGCTCTGGAAATGTCTATTTCTTTATCTGGGTGTGTTACATAAATACATTCCTTTGGTCAAAATTAAGTTAGCTGCCCAGTCATGATTTGGCAGTGGTTAGAATGTAAAGAAAGAAAGTTAATTTTAAAAATTAAAAGTAAATGTTTAAGAACACATCAAATTTACCATTTGCCATTAACCTACACATCTCTAAATCTACCACTAAAATGGGGTTCCATTATACTTTTAAACCATTTTCATCAATGTTTCCAGGCTGTAATTATAATTAGGACCAGCAAAAATCGAGATTCCCCATTCTGAGCCCGTATTGAGGAAGAAACGTGGCCAGAGGAGAGGGGGAGAAAAGACAGCAACAAAACTCAACAAGATTTGGAAACAGAATAACAAAGGCTTCCTCTTTGAAAAACTAAATTATAAAATAAGAAATTATAGTTTCCCTTTAGGGAGAAAATCAGGCTTAATTAAAATAAAGCAAATCACTTAAAGCCAAAAGTACTTGTTAAAAATTCATATACTGTTTTAGTTTACTGTTGTTACATAATTAATTACCACAATTTAGTAGCTTAAAACAACACCAGATCTGTAGGTGTCCTTACAGTTGTGTAGGTCAAAAGTCTGGACACAGTTCTACTGGGTTCTCTATTCAGGGTCTCACCAGGTTGAACTCAAGGTATTGGCTGGGGCTGAGATATCACAGGAGGAGAACTCTGGCAAGAGTACATGGTTGCTGGCAGAATTCATTTCCTTGTAGCTGCAGAACCCATAAAGGTTGCATCTTCAAGGCCAGCAGGGGAACACCAGCTACACGTCTCAAACCCTTGATCTTTAAATCCTCTTTGAAAAGCACTCACCTGATTTGATCAGGCCCACTAACATTGAAGAGGAAGGAATTATACCAGCATACACACAGGGAAAAGAGAATTTCAGGGCCATCTTAGAATCCTGCCTACCGGGGTGCCTGGGTGGCTCAGTGGGTTAAAGCCTCTGCCTTCAGCTCAGATCATGATCCCAGCTCCTGGGATCAAGCCCCACATCAGGCTCTCTGCTTCACTCTCTCTGCTTACTTGTGATCTCTGTCTGTCAAATAAATAAATAAAATCCTTAAAAATTAAAAAAAAAAAAAAGAATCCTTCCTACCACTGACAGTGATAACAAAAGCTAAGGATACAGGAAACTTCCCACTAAGTGAGCTCAACAGAGACCTTTCTGCTACCTACTCAAGCTGAGACAAACCTTCCAATGAGACTAATCTCATCTGGACTCTATCATAAGGCAATTGTTTTCTGCTGAATTTTTCCACCATTTAATGCAAAAAAAAAAAACAAACAAACAAAAAAAAAAAACCCCACAAAAAGACAATTTAAAAAAACCAACAAAACAAAACAAAAACCCAAAACACAAATTTTCTCTTACTGCCAACTCAATTTTTAGCTACCTACTATGTAAAACTCTATCTACCAAAAACTATCAAAGAATTTTTTAGATAATTATAGGAAGTCATGCAAAGAAATAATGTAAGAGATTAATAGTGACTCCTGAATTATACTTGGTGCTTACTTACTTCAGTTGTATCTGAACTTACAATACAGTCTGAATTTTCCCACCAAAGAATTTTATTCCTCAGAGAAAGAGAGAAATGAAAAGGCAAAGAGTAAGCCAAAATTTTACCAACAAAAACAAAACAAAGGAATGGCATAAAACTTTAGTTAAAATTTCAAAAGATTACAAGCAAGGAAAATATATCTGTTCTGTTTTATGATAGTACTAAGTGACTTCTAATCCCACATCACTCCGTAGAAGCACGTGAAGAAAGGGTAAGTGAGTAAAATTGTTAAATTTCTGAGTAGTATTATTTGAAGTAAATTTGAGGTGATAAGGAACCAGTGTAAAGAAAAGCCATAAAAGCCATTAAGAAGAAAAGCCCCAAAATATCATTTTAGCCAAGGTAAGAAGGAGCACCCAAATCTGTTATCTTTTAAGATACTGGCCTAAAAATGAGAGCTACACTGAGGTCTAGAAGGTGGGTGGTCCTTAGCTTAGTGGAATGTGCTCTGATATAGGACATTTAATGAAGATTTATTTATTTATTTTTATTTTTTTTTAAGATTTTATTTATTTATTTGACAGAGAGAAATCACAAGTAGATGGAGAGGCAGGCAGAGAGAGAGAGAGGGAAGCAGGCTCTCTGCTGAGCAGAGAGCCCGATGCGGGACTCAATCCCAGGACTCTGAGATCATGACCCGAGCCGAAGGCAGCGGCTCAACCCACTGAGCCACCCAGGCGCCCCTTAATGAAGATTTTAGAATAAAGAACAGTCTTCCACTAAAGGCTTTCACTTAGTGGCAGTTACCTGCCCCCCAATCCTACACCTTCAGACTATGGAAAAGTAGATACTATGGAAAAGTACATAGAATAAATAGTGCTATCAAAGAAGGCAGAATGACATGGAGAACTCAACCACACGATGTCAGAACAAACACTAACATTTAAATAACTCATATTAAGAATGAGCCAAATGGAAAAAAAATAATGTTACAGCAACTATACAAACATATTACAATAATAACAGTGAAAGAAGAAAGCAACAGAACATGAATAAACTATTGAAAAAAAAAATCAAAATGAAAGCATGCCCTTAGGTTAGAAGGAGTTTTTTTACAAATAGTTTTCCCTGTAAAGGACCTCAACAAGTACATCTGACCCTTGAACAATGCAGGAATTAGGGGCTCTAACCCTCCATGCAGTCAAAAATCTGTATTAACTTTTGACTCCCCGAAAATAACTCCTAGCCTACTGTTGCCCAGAAGTCTTACGGTAACATAAACAGTTGATTAGTGCATATTTTGCATGAAATATAATTATATACTCTATTCTTACAATAAAGCAAGCTAGAGAAAATAAAATTATGAGAAAATCATGGAAAGAGAAAACATATTTACAGTACTGTACTAATTTTTAAAAATCCACATGGAAGTGGACCCATGCAGCTCAAACCAGTGTTGTTCAAGGGTAGAAATTTATGTAATCACTAAAGCAGGGACTCAAAGATGAGATGCTGAAACAGCGGAATGAGATAGTAAAAGAGACGTCAGAGTTAAGGAAATAAATTGAGGTCAAAACACTAGCAGTTCAGAGATAACAGATAAATTAGAAACAGGTAGGAATAGAATAACATACGTGAAAAGCAAATCAGTGGCATGAGGAGAAGGCTAGAGATAAAATAATGCAGAGGGGGAAATCATATTCACATAATTAGAGGAGGACAGACAAGGAGGACACATGTGGATAACGCAACATAGGTATGACTGGTGTTCCCGAAGAGATGAAAGAGCCCAACAAGGTAGCAACAACACAACATCACTTAGACGTGCAAAATGTAAAAACTATACAGAGATATAACATAGGATATTTTCCCTAAATCCATCAAAGGGGTGAATGCCATGATCAGAAAAGGACATACGACACAGCTGGGAAAAGTGACCTAGAATTATCTATCATCAAGAAGCCCTAACCAGGTAACATAACTGAAGTTCAAGACGTGGAAAGACATATACAGGCATCTGGAATGAGAAAGATCAAGAAATGTCCAAGGGGGAAACAATCAGATACTCAGTAGCATCATTCCATGATGGAACATAACAGAAAAGTGTCTGAAGATGTGAGTGTGGAAGAACACGATACCCATTACTTAAGGTTATAAAATCAACAAAATTCTCAACAGGAAAGAATGTGGGGAATATACCAACCATAAACTCATTTGCAAGACAGGGGGACAAAATGCATCCAACCAAAAGATGAATCGAAATGAAGAATTTAGAAACAAAGAAACCATGATTATCACTAAACCTGTTTAAATGCAGAACTAACACCTGTGGGAATTATATTAGAAAAACAATATAAGTTTTACAAAGTAAAAATAGCATAAGCCACAAGAATCAGGAGCTGAGGTGTTAGAAGACTAATCACTTCAGGGCGCCTGGATGGCTCAGTGGGTTAAAGCTCTGCCCTTGGCTCAGGTCAGGATCTCAGGGTCCTGGGATGGAGCCCTGCATTGGGTTCTCTGCTTGGCGGAGAGCCTGCTTCCCCCTCTCTCTCTGCCTGCCTCTCTGCCTGCTTGTGTCTCTGTCTCTCTGTCAAATAAATGAATAAAATCTAAAAAAAAAAAAAAAAAAAAAAAAAAGACTAATCACTTCAACTTTTTTTTTTTAATAAAGATTTTTATTTATTTATTTATTTGACAGATCACAGGTAGGCAGAGAGGAGAGAGAGAGAGAGAGAGAGAGAGAGGAGGAAGCAGGATCCCTGCTGAGCAGAGAGCCCGATGCGGGGCTCCATCCCAGGACCCTGAGATCCTGACCTGAGCGGAAGGCAAAGGCTTTAACCCACTGAGCCACCCAGGCGCCCCAATCACTTCAACTTTTATAGTAGGGAAGTACTAATATGGTCTATGAAATTTTAACATATAGTTTCTATAAATCCAACTTCTTGATGGTTGCATATTTTCCCCATAATTTTCATGCAATCTTTTAGGAAAGAATAGCATTAAAGTTAACAGCCCTTATTTTAAGTTTGTACTTCCTTCATTTTAATTTTATTTTTAATTTAAGTAAACATTATTTTAATATTTTGTTAGAATAACAAGTATAATGTTATCTTATCTCCTTCTTTCAATTTTTCATCTATCAACTTTCTGTCTATCTATGTGTTGAGTCAGCCAACCAGAGAGCCAGCTGTCCTCCTAAGTGGACAGAAGCATAAAGAGATGTCTAAAATGGTCCTCACCGAATGTTAAGATTGTTATTTTTCCTCTTTGTACAGGAAGAGTTTAGACAATTTGTTACTTTCTTATTTATGTTTTTTATAATTGCTGGAAGTTTTTATGTGCACACGTATTTTTCAAGAAATTATTTCTCTAAAATAATGAAAGTCCCTCTTTAATAAAATAATGGTTTCAGGGGTACCTCGCTGTCTCAGCCCGTTAGTTAAGCATCCTGTTCATTTCAGCTCAGGTTTTGATCTCAACATCGTGAGTTCAGACCCTGAGCTGGGGTCCATGCTGGGTGTGGAACCTACTTAAAAACAAAACAAAACAAAAAAACTGGTTTCAACCAGTAATTTCATTCACCTTCCAGTTGGTTCCTCTTTACAGATCTATCAACCTGGCAAGTTTGGAATTAACTGCTGATTTAACCGTACTCAATTTCTCAGAAAATTTTGCAAATTATCTTTGCACTCTAAATTCTCATTAACTTCTTGAATTGTGAAGTACCTCTTGGGAGGAAGCCAGTTCTAGGCATCCTAACAGTCTAATCTCCTAACGAGCGCTGGTGAACTAACAGGGGGCTGCCCACTCTTTGCCTCCCTGTCTTTGAGAGGTAAATTCTTCCCCTTTCCTTTATTCTGGGCTAGGCTTGTGACTTGCTTTACCCACAGAAAGTGGGGTAAGCGTGTGTGACTTCTCAGGCCAAGCCTTAAGAGATCTGTAGCTTCTGCCTTCACAGCTTGGAAAACCCCCTCTTGGAAGCCCACCAGGCTGACAGGAAGCTCATGTTAAGCATGTTTACATATATATATTAAAAAAAAAAAAAACAAAACAAAACACCTCGTGAGGGACACTGAGCAGTCAGACAGGTGAGTAAAGCTTTCTTGAATCTGCCAGTCTGGCCCACACACCAGCTGAATGTGGCCAAATATGTAATCTCTTACGATGCCATTTGATGTTTTGATGTCAGTGGGCCACTCATGTGAACTCTGCCCAAATTCCTGACCACAGAATTTGGAACAATCATAAAGTTACTGGTGGTTTCTTCTGCAACAACAGATGACTGAGACAGTATACGGAGGCCATATTCTTTCTCCTCATTGACGTGTGATCTCAGACACTGCATTTGCTGACAATCACTTCACACTTCACCTCACTCTTAGGAATAAATTACCACAAACCCCATGGCTTCATTTTGGCCTCTGCAGCCCCCAAAAGTGAGCCAGGAACACTCACTAGCTTGTTTGAAGCAACTCCAGATTTCACTCTTCGCTTTCTTTCACTTTGATTTTACCTTAATGGCTTCATTTATTCATTCAGAGAATATATCCTGAGTACCGGCAGTAGGGTAGGTCCTGTTTAAGGACAGGGGCTACAGCAGTGAACCTAATAGACCAACATCTGTGAAGCCTGAATCGAAACAACAAAACCAATGAACAAACAAAACCAGAAACAGAATGACAAATACAGAGAACAAACTGGGCAGGGTCCTGGGCGGGGAGGAGGTTGAAACAGGTAAAGGAGGTTAAGAGGTATAAACTTTATAACTTTTCGGTTATAAAATAAATAAGTCATGGGGATGAAAAGCACAGCAGGAGGAGCAGAGTCAATAATACTACAATAGTGTTGCACAGAAACACATAGCAAATAGGGGTGAACACAGCCTAATGTACAGAATTGTGGAATCACTATGTATCATACCTGCAAATAATATAACTTTGGATGCCAACTATACTTCAATAAATAAATTATAAAGTTTTTTAAAAACCTATGAGGCTTACAGAGATCACAAATAAATAAATAAAAAATGGACAGTAGGTCAGATCATTTTAAGTGCAATGGCGAAAAACAAGACAGCAGAGGGGAACAGAGAGTGGAGAACGGGCTGGGGATAACCTGCAGAACAGATGTACACTTTGGTCCCTGAAATGGGGTGGCAGGCTGGCCAGGATTTCTGGAAGGGCTCTCCACTCTCAGCTTCTGTGGTCCGGTCTTCACCCACTTTTTTACCTTAGGCTGCACAGAGAAGCACCATCTTCATGGAGGGGCTTGACCATATTCAACATCTGGCTAAAATGAAAACCGCTGAAACCCTGCATCAGGCAGATCTGGCTTCAATTCTGGCTCTGTCCTTTTCACTAGCTCCAGCACTCTGAAAGGGATCCTCAGCCCTCCGAGCTTCTGCTGCCTCCCAGGACAGAACGGGGGCGGGTCGGGGTAGAGAATGGAGTCACTCTGATGGGGGAAATGGGATTGTGAATGTCAGGTTTTCACAGTGAATGTCAGGTTTTCACACCACCCGCTAAGTAGCAGACACTCAGAAACTAGAGCTGACTTCCTGCCCCAGAACCCCATTTTAAAGAAAGGAACTGGCAAATAAGGCTGCCACCTGAGTGGATCCAATGGGAGAGCGAATGAGGGGACATATGAAGCATCTGGGAAAGGAAGAACGGAGGAGGGGGGTTATGCCCCACTCAGGAGAAACTGGCAGTGCCCAGCAGGTGTTTGTGGAATTTGTTGGTATAAGAGCTAGCTGGCCTTGAACTGGTGAAATGGCTGTATGAGGAGAGAAAAGACAGATTTAGAAGACATCATCAGAACAGAGTAGACAGGGCTCAGAAATGATTTAGCAAAGACTGGGGGTAAAACGGGACAAAAGAGGAGGAGCTAAAGAAGCTCATCAGTTTTCAAGCCAGGCTGACTGGGAAGACGGTGGGGCCAATATCCGAAGCAATAATCGTCCTCAGTCTACCGTGGTCCACCTTGCAGCCCGAGAGGCCTCTGGGGCAGATCCCGCTGACCTCTCCAGATCCAGAGGCCATCACTCCACCCTGGTCATACCTGGTGGCTCTGCAGCCTTCAGCATGCACTCCGTGCCTCCTTCTTGAAACTTTCCTTTTCCTTTTTTGTATTGACAGACTTCCCAAGCCCTCCCACGCCTCTGGCCCACTCTTGCCCACTCTTCTTGGCCTTCTTGGCCTCCACTATGGGGCCTTCATGTTTTGGAACTCCTCCAGGCTGGGTCCCAACCCCACTGTCCTGACTCTGTATTCTCTAGCTGTTCCCCTCCATTACCAGTGCTTTAAAACCTTCTATTGACTGATGATCCGCAAATTTGAGTCCCTAGCCCAGACTCCCCCATGGAGCTCCAGACTCACAAATCCAACTGCCTCCTTCCCATCTCCACTTTGATATTTCTAAAGCATCTTATTCATTCCTTCATCCAACAGACTTTTGTGAAACACCTTATATGGGTCTGGCACCCTCTCAATGTGTCCAAACATATCATTCTCCACAAACTGAGTCTCCTTCTACTTCCCCAACTTAGTGAATCCATCCAAGGGTACACAGGAACCTGGGAGTCATTCTGGATTCCTCCTTCTCTAATTTACCTCCTCCATAGCTCTAAAACCTACCCACTTCTCTCTGCCTCCACTGCCACCATTCTAGAATCCTTATCTCACCATGGATTACTGCAGTGGCCTTTCAATTGGCCTCTCACATTTTATGCTTTTCCTTCCTAACCCATTCTCCTCATGCATCCAATATGACCTTTTCTTTTTTAAAATTTTTAATGTTAATGTATTTAATTGAATATGTAACATCTTTTCAGACTAAAAAATTAAATTATAAAAATTAAATTTAAAAAATCTTCTCAGACTAAAAAATTAAAGTATAATAAAAGTGGATATTGAGAAGTCTCATTTCAAATCTAGCCCCATCCTCCTACCCCTTACATTCTATATGTATCATTTTTATTAGAATCTTGTATACCCTTCCAGCTTTTCTTTGCATGAATGCAAGCATATAAGAATATATTTCTTCTCTCCAACTTCCTTATATATAAAATAGCATACTGGATATGCTGTGTTGTTCATTGTTTCTTTCACTTAAAAATATATCCTTGAGATACTTTTACATTGGTGCATCAAGAGTTCCCTCGTGCTTTTTTTAGAGCTGCCTAGCATTCTATTGTGGGGCTTTGCCATCATTTATTTATCCAGTTATAAATAAATAATGGTATAAATAAATGCTAATGGTATCCACACCATTTGTACTCTTCCGTCCACCAATCAAAGCCAAAAAGAAATCCACAGGTCAGATGCAAGCACCCAGGCAGCAAAATAATGAAACAATGCCTATGTCTTCCTTGTGATGTGAACTCTAAAACTTAGTGGCCACCTGCCTTCCATTGGCCTTTGAAGGAAAGGAAAGTTGTTGCTGGCCAAGGCTGGTACTCAGCTCCTACTGAAGATCCCGCTGACACAGAGCACAGAATGGATGTTTCTCTCTACTAGCCAACAATACTCCAATTAACTGAAGCCTGGAGTCGAGTTTGCAGAAATCCTACAATAGCTCAGGGTGTGTGTCTTTGAGCCATCCTTGCAGAAAGGACAAGAAGTCAGGTTTCTTCAATGACAAGTACCTCAAGTTGCTGCATTGTTTGAATGTAAACATTATTTTCCTCCTACTTTGAGAATATCATACACAGTAGTCTAAACCCACCAGTATTTGAGCTTCTAAAAAACATATACAAATATGGCACCTATAGCTTTGGGTAAGACATTTGTCTCTGTATTTAATATTTTGATAACATCACTTTCCTTTCTTAAGTGAATTATATGGAAAGTGATGAATTAAATTTACTCTATATTCTCTTTTCTATTTATTACTGTTATCTGGTAATTAATTTGCCCATTTCCATTAATCTTCCCCCAAAGCAATCAACTAGCAAATACATTTAATCTTGAAAAGCTTATTATGTATGCATAATTTCAATGTTTTCTTTATGAACTAAATGCTTATCTGATCTAGACCTATCACAAATGTTCATAAATTTTCACTGAAATAGAGTGGAATATAAATCAGCATATAGTTATCAAAATGTATTTTCTGGTTTAAGTTTTAACATAATAAGCTTTGGACAATATGAGCAACTATAGCCAAATATATATTTTAAAAGAATTAGAAGAACAAAAGAATTTTTAGGATTAGAAAACCAATTATATAATATATTCTAATCTGGAAACATAATTTAAAAGATTAGATTCTTAAAAAAAAAAAAAAAGATTAAACAAAAATTAAACCGTAACAGTTGGCAAAATAACCGACAGGAAGAGTTAGTTGAACAAAATGAATAAAATCGAAAAGACCCTTTATAGACTGTTAATAAGAAAGAGATTAAAAGAGGAAAGAAATGAAAGAGAAAATAGCATTTAAAAAGATCAATAGCTTTCAAAGTAAACTAAAACATAAAACAAAAGACTTTTTAAAAGCCATTGGTAAGAACTATAAATCACTGTATGTATAAAAAACAGTACTTAGGAAGACATCTCAATTGAAAACTGATAACAAAATTACTGTAAGATAATTCAATAACCTCCTAAATTCAGACAGTATTAAAACAAACTTCTAAAAATGAAACCCCACATCATAGTAGCATAGTTTTTGCTTTGATCGACATAATAATCTTACTATCTACTTATCTAAGCAAATAAGTATCAAGTATGGGGGTGGTTTACTCACCTCTAATTCGAATCCTTTATTCTCATATCCTTTGAGTATTTTTCCTTCAAATGTTATTATTCTACTGGTTTGAAAAGGTATTCGGTTCTAGTAGCAGGTATGAGTCAATATAGTCTAACCACTAAGCTGTCTTCCGCTTCTTCTTGGAAACACAAAATCTGTCGGTAAGACTTGGGAGATTTTCCTCCTCCTCTTTCTTCCCCCTTGAGCCCATTAAACCATTAAAAAACTACCACAACTTGAGTCCAGAGGCTCCTGTTCCCTGTTGCCCTTTTTTCTTCCTCTTTCTTTTTTTTCTTTCTCAATCTCTCTCTCTTTTGGTACAAAATGGTGGTTTATTAAACCATGGGCACAGGACTCAAGGGCACAAAGAGCTATGGCACTGGGGTTTTGAGGGGTGGCTGATTATATGCTCTGGGATTGAGGAAGATGAGGGAAAAGGGATGTTTCTGAAAGAACTTTCATATGCTAAAGAAGACTCCCAGACTACCCAAGCCTTGCTATTGTCAAGTCAAGGTTGTTTACCCCTCCAATAAGGCCTTAACAGTAAGATACTTGGGAGCTTCCTAGAGGAATGTTACATTCTTCCTATCACAGTCCTTAACAATGGGCTGCAGGTTTAAAAGAAATTAGTTTTATTTAGATTTCTTTCTGCCTCAGCTTCCCGCAATTTTGTGGAGGTGAGGGCGATGTTAGGGCTTCCAGGTCCCTTAGCCCTTTTCCACGTGATGTATCTTTACACAGGGGCAAAACCTTTCCAGAGGGAAAATCGTAGCTGATAAACTTATTTTCTACTTGTATGGGGAAAAATTTACATTTCTTTTACGCACGTGTCTACCCAGAAACCCAACCTCCTTTGTGTGAGTTTAAAGAAATATGGCAAGTATTTTTCCTTTTATCCCCAAAGTGATCATGCTGAAAGAGTAAGAGCAAAAATAATTCTGCCTCATGTCTTCCTAGCATTTGAATACTACGAGCTAACATTTACTGAGCAAGCAAAATGCCAGGCCTTGTGATAAATGCGTAGACAGGGCATTGGACTCAGTCCTTGCAACCCTACGTGGTAGATACTAGCCACATTTCACCAATGAGGACAATGAGGCTCAACAAGGTTAACTTACTCTTCCACTGTCGCTCAGCTAACAGAGCTCAAAACTGGATGCCAATCAAGTTTTTTCTGACTTGGGAGTCTCCTCCTAACCAATACCCATTTTCTACCTCATCATTTACAAATCACATCCATATACATTTCTCTCATATACTCCCTCTTTTTCCATTTATGTTGGAGAATCACTGCAAGTCTAGCTGGGAAAAGCTCAGAAGCCCTGACTGAATATAGAAATTCCCATCTAGAACATTCCAAGCTTTGGGTTAAACTCATACATTGTCAGAGAAGTCAGAGCTGCCTAAAGCAAATAGCTACGCTGTTGGATAGTGACCAGTGTTTATACTGAGTTCTACATCAGGTCTAAGACAAATGGGCCTTTTAATGTTTCCCCTCCCTGGGTGCCCTTCTTTTAGAGCAACCGAGAAGAATTCTCAAATTTTTTCCATACGGCAACTATTCAAATAGCTTCAGGCATTTATGATCCTTTCACTCTTCTGTTCGGTTAGGTCCTTTTTATTGGAGATGATGGAACCCTGAGCCCAAACAAGAAGCAAGAAGGCAAATGTCATGGCTTGTGATTAAAAAAAGTTAAGGTTCTGTTTCATGCATGTCTTGATCCAGGGGCTCACACGATGCCACTAGCATTTGGGTTCCGTGTGATTCTCATCTCTACATCCAACAGCACGGCTCCATTCTCAAGCTCAGTATCTGGCCATACTACTTCCAGCCCCTAGAGTTATATTTAGCAAGATTTAGTTTGATTCAAGACTGTGCTCTCTCCCAGCAAACCCAGGAAAAGTCTTTTCTTTCATTTTACTAGCTTTGATTGGTTCACACACCCATCCCTGAGCCAGTCAAAGGGGCCAGGAAAACAATAACCCTTCTCACTCAGTGCCCCAGATGCGAGTAGCATCCACTCCCCTTCAAACACACAGAGTAAAGCACAGAGTTCGGGTAGTTTTCCAGACTAAAATAATAGTTGTTCCAGGCAGCTTCCTTATTTTCAGGAGAATTTGTCCAAGATCTTACAACATGACTACCGAAGCGAAGTCAGGACTCCAAATGTGTCTACATCTGCAGAAATGATGTGAAAAGGGGAATTGTTCTTTTTTTCCCCACATTTTTGTGTTATACTTATAATTCAAGTTTATATAATAATATTGATAATTGATAATATTGATAATTATATAATAAAATTGATAATTGATAATATGAAGATATTTCTTCTTTTTTGGAGTTGCTCTTCCCTTAAGTACTAAGCACTCTTGTGCTGTGTCCCTTGCTGGTTCCTTAGGGAGATGCTATTGTACAACAGCATCTCATTCGGACTTCTGCTCTTTTCTCTGACAGGCTTATACATGGGAGGCTGCTTCACTTAAATGTTGTTATAATACAGCATCAGGTAGGTACCTCTGGCTGGGAGAAACATTTTCAGAAAACCCAGCTCCACGTGACCTAAACAATGAGAATAATTTATCATCGCCCCAAACAAGAAGTCACAAAGTAGGACAGCTCTGAGATAGTTAATTTGTCAGCCCGACAACATCATCAGGGACTGGGCTTCCTTCCAGCTGCTTAATCTGCCATTCTCTGGGTTTGGACTCAGCAGCTCCGTCTGGACCTAATGTGGCTGCTGCCACTTTGGAATGGCAGCACACACAAACCAAGACCAGCAGAACTATGACAGATCAGCCCTCCATCAGCATCTCTTTTTAAGCAGGGACACCTTTCCCAGACAGCCTCTTTCTCAGAAGCCCTCTGCTCACAACTCACCAACAAGAAATCTATCACCTCCCTAGTCGTAAATCCAATCAGAGACAGAAATATGAGACCACCATGAGTGGTTCAATGAAGCAAGGAGAGGGAGTGCCTGGACAAAAGAAGGTTCTTTAACAATTGCTGGGTAGGTGGCAGAAAAATTGAAAATCACTTGGAAACAGACCTTATTTACATTTCGGTGTTATTTCCTTCCAAACTGTTCCCCACCCCCCTTTCTTGGTTGCTTCATTTAAACTGTTTTATTCATTTGTCTGACAAATATTTGTTGAGGACCTACTTTGTTCCAGTACTGTTTGAGGCAGTGGATTTGGTGGTGCTAGAGGCAAGGAAACAAATAATTTACATGTTCTTTTCAGACCGTGTTGATGCTATGTAGATGAATTTTGAAGGGTATAGGGCATATAGTGGGGAGAAATGACACAGTGAGTCATCACAGTGAGGAGGCCTATCTGAGCAGAGGTGAGGGAGTGAACCACCTGCGCATCCAAAGACTGCACATCATATGTGCAAAGACCCTGAGAGCAGCACACAGCCATGCTCACAAACCAGCAAAAGGGCCAGAGTGGCATGGAACACTAGCAAGGAGGGGAGAGGCAAGGGATTGATTTGCAAAGTGGTCAGCAACCAAACTTTACGGCGCCTGGCCGGCCGTTATGGGACCTAGGGTTTTAGTCCAAGTGCGGTGAAAAGTCCCCAGAGGGCTAAGCAGGGTACATGGGGCCTGAGTTACATTTTTAATGCTCACTGGGACTGCTATGTGAAGAGACTACGTAGAGACGAGATTCTAGGAAGCAGATTTCTCCAGATTCTCTAACAGCTTTTTAAGTTCTCTTTGTCCTCACTTACAAGAACAATGCTTTTTATTCATTAGCTTTCTCCTATATCTCTGGGAGTCTGTTTCAATCACTTCTTTTAGACCAGCACTGTCCAAGAAAAATATAATGTGAGATTCATATGTAATTTAAAGTTTCTAGTAAAAAATTAAAAAAAATATATACAGGTGAACTTAAATTTAATACTATGCTGCATTTAACCCATATATCTTAAATATTATCATTTCTACACATGATATAAAAATTTTAATGAGTGATTTTACAGTCTTTCTCTTATATAAAGTCTTTGAAACCTAATGTCTATCTCCCATATAGGGCACATCATCATTCTTAACTAACTGTATGTCAAGCCCTCAGAATCCACATATGGCTTCTGCTACCACATTGGATGTGGAAGTTTGGGACAACAGTTTCCACCTGTTCTTTATTCCTTCAATTGCATCCCTTATGCTATTTCATGCCTTTAGTACTTGAGGAGTTAATTTCATAAATATTTTAATTATAAAAGGTCTGACAGACTTTAATATCCAGTATCACTCAGATCTGTTGGATGGACATTGTCTTATTCTATTGCCTTTTTAGACTTTTTATTTTCAAATACTTTAATTCAAATGCAGACACACACACGAATGCTAGCCAGCTTCAGTTCAGAATATTTGTTTGAAAAGGCAAAATGTTGGAAATTTTAAACTTTTTTTTTTTTTAAGATTTTATTTATTTATTTGACAGAGAGAAATCACAAGTAGATGGAGAGGCAGGCAGAGAGAGAGAGGGAAGCAGGCTCTCTGCCGAGCAGAGAGCCCGATGCGGGACCCGATCCCAGGACCCTGAGATCATGACCTGAGCCGAAGGCAGCGGCCTAAACCACTGAGCCACCCGGGCGCCCCCAAAATGTTGGGAATCTTAATATGCCATAAATAACTAGATAAATTCTATTAGTCTTAGAAAAGATGGGAAACTTAACTATTTTTTCTTTCTCTTAAGTTTAGACCTAAATTTGATTTAATCATGTCAGAAATTTCATAAACTCCAAACCTCATACCTCACATAGGTTGAAAGGACATAACTTTTTAAAAATTTTAAAATCGACATTTAAGCAGAGTTAAATTAAATTATCAGGTATAAAAATGCTGATTAGTTAGAGTACTTAGGGAATAAGATGGTTTTGTTAATTGAATTCTAAAGTTAATGTTTGCTCCTTATTGTGAAAAATCTTCCTAAAATATATTAGGTAGATTTCCATTAATTAAGTTTAGTCTTCTGACTATAATAGATTCTCCTTTGATGATTCCAGAAGTTATGCAGTCTCGGTGTTATTATTCTTAATACTAGCCATTGGAATACAGAGGTGCAAGGGAAAGAATATCCAATTATTTAAGGTCTTAGTTTAGTTGAGGTCTGGCCAGAATTCCCTATAGCATGGCAAATGAGAATGATTACCGTTTTATAGAGTCAGTGAGGGTATACTAGGTAGGAATGCTTTTAGCTAAATATAATAACTTCTCAGGTTCAGGAGGAGTCCTGAGCAGCTATGGTACCTCTACAATGCCATTAGGGCATTGTAAATTCACAGTTGTAACAAACTTAATCTTGTGGCCTTAAGCTGGTGTCTACCAAAAAGTGGCATGCCATCCGTGTTCTAGGCTAGAAGACAGGAGAAAAGCCAAAAGGCAAAAAAGAAAGTCAACATAGTCTGTCCAATTTTGAAGACTTCTCCAGGAGTCCCTCTCAAGAACTTTCATCTCAAGTCTCATCAGCCAAGACAGTGTAATCTGACCACCACAGCTCCAAGAGCAGCTGGGGGATGAGTATTTCAACTGAAACCATGCCATCCTAAACAGAACCAGAGCCTAGTTAATAAAGAAAAATAAAAGAAGGGGTTTGGAAAGGGTAACCAGCAGTTTTACACATGGGAACTGGGGCATAATTGTGGGGGAAAGGGAATTGGTTCCCGAATTCCCTGTGTCTCATGGCGGTGGGATGGGAAGTAAACAGATAGGATCTGAACATAATTTGTGTCAACAAATAATCTTGCCACTTCCTCACCCTCATCCCAAGCCATACGAGCCTCTTCATCTCTTCCTCCTCAAGCAGCACTGGACTCCAGGGACACTTCCAGGCATAAAATTTCCTACTGTTGTTTCCTCTTCCATTTCCCCTAAAGTGGAATCTAACAAGGTGACCCATAGATCCCAAGGGTAAGGATAATGACAGCAGGAGGAGACCACTGGACATGCTGAGTAATAATAAACTGAAAGAACCTAAATGAACATAAAAAAGGTTGCACTGTTTGGGCTGTTCAAACAGGACTCCTTTAAATGAACTGGGGTCCCAAAGAAACACACACTGGATCCTTGGCCTCTACCTCTGTAATTAATCCAGGCCATTTCTATTTGCCGGCACCCACTGCCTCTCACACTGCGCTTTCCTGTTTCTTCTGCTGTCTGAAAATGGCTTCATATGTGGATGGCCATTGTCCATTGTCCTGGTGGTCTTCTTCTACCTGCCTCCCTCTACTCAATTCTCAACTTGATTTTTCAGCTTCAACTGCAATTATGTCCCACCTACCAGACAGGAGACCAGGCACCCTCACTTTCAAACCAGCATACTGACTATAGAAGTCAATCAGCCCAAAGCGAGAGTTGCTGACCTGATTCTGGCCATGATGCTGGTGAAGGGCCAGTGGGAGGGAAGATACTAGACCTGCCACTTAATGGTGGTGCTGGCCTGCAGAGCCTCTGAGAGCAGTCCCTGAGGAAATGTGTATACCTCTTGGAGATGTTTAAAAAGAATTCCAGCAAACGTAAGCTCTCTTCCTCCTTCCCCGTCTTTGGAGCAGAAAATGCTACAACAGAGAAGTTAGGACAGACCAGAAGAAGAGGGACCAATACCATCATGAATGACAAAATGAAACTCTCCACATTTCTAAATCTGCTGAGAAAGAGATCTGATGTGATCGGAGGGAGCAGTCAGTGTTTTATCCCAAGAAGAAGACAACAAGAGACAATCAAGGTCCTTGGTGCTCTGACCCCTGCCTTTGGCTCCAACCTCATTGCAGGCCACTCCCTTCCTATACCTGCTTTTTATTCCTCACACATTGTGTCGGCTCAAAGAAGGCAGCTTCTGCCCTGATGAAAAACTATGAAATTCCAACAAACATTCATTTTTCACTCGTGTCACGTCTTCTGTGAGTCCAGGCAATTCCTCAGGCCAGCTCTACTCCTTAGTGACGGCTAAGCAGTACATCTCTGTCAAGCCATACTTCCACAAGCCCATAGCAGGGAAAGAGTACTCTGGAGACACCACACCCACAGTTGAATCCCAGCCAAAGAATAGTTGCCATTTCCACTCACATCCCATTGGCTAAAGCATCTTACAAAGTGGTGATTAACCCCGGTGGGACAGGGAAGTCAGTCCACCACAACTGCAGAAGGACAGACGGAAATACTGCTGGGCAATATAAAGAAGCCGTCACACTTTCCATGTTATCTTGGACCTCCACACTAGCTTCCTTGAGGGCTGCTCTCCACAGGCTGCTCAGCCCCCAACCCCTTCCTTGGTTAACATCTATTCCTATCAGTTACTCCTCACTCTCCAGGCCTGCACCCAGGCTGTGAGAACTCTGTACTGTCATTTCATTTGTCACAGTATTTGCTTATCTTACTCACAAAATGACACACTGCTAACAGCCTATTACTTGTCTTTTGAAAATTCAAGTATGGAGACCGTGTGTAGCTCATGGCAACGGATTCCAAAATGTGTGAGAAATGATTAAATGAATAAGCATGTAGCAACCCAAGAAAAGCCAAGAGCAGCACGAGACACGGTGCCACAGGGAAGTAAAACAGACAGACCTACATCCAGCAGGAAGATCAGCCATCACCAAGAAGGACAAAATCAAACTCTCCACCTTTGTGAATCTGTAAAGAAATAAAATCCTGTGGAATGATGGGAAGTGATTTGTTTTTTTCTCTTTGGGGTTGGGGGTGGGGATTTGTTTTGTTTTGTTGTGTCTGGTCCCAGCAAGAGACAGATACAGCCCAATGCCTGGAACACTGCAGAATTCCCTCTATCTTAGCTTTCTAGCCCACATAAGAATACCACCGGTTTGAGGAAGAACCAGAGAAAAACAAAATTCCTTTGAAAGAAATAAATATTCTATGATGGATGTGGCTTGAAATTTAAAGGTTTTCCTTGATGTATAATTAACATATAGTGTTCTACTAGTCTGAGGTATATAATGATTCAACAATTCTATACATTATTCAGTGTTCATGACAAGTACTCTTTTTTCTAAAGATTTTATTTATTTATTTATTTGAGAGAGAGAGAGAGAGAGGGAAGGTATGCTCAAGCTGGAGAGGAGCAGAGGAAGAGAAACAAGCAGACTCTGTGCTGACCGCGAAGCCTGACACAGGGCTTGATCTCAAGACCCCAAGATCATGACCTGAGTCAAAAATCAAGTCAAAGACATTCAACCAACTGAGCCACCCAGGCACCTCAGGATAAATAGTACTCTTAACCCCCTTCACCTATTTCACCTACCCTCCTAACTATCTTCTCTCTGGCAACCACCAGTTTGGTTTTTTGTCTCTTGTTTGTTTGTTCATTCATTTTGTTTCTTAAATTCCATATATGAGTGAAATCATTTGATATTGTCTTTTTCTGACTTATTTGGTTTAACCTTATACTCTCCAGCTTCACCCATGTTGTTGTAAATGAAAGACTTCATTCTTTATTTTGTGGCTGAGTAATGTTGTATATCCATTATATAATATATATTATATATACATATATATATACAGTGAATAAAGAAGAATGGATAAAGTAGATATACATACAGTATATATACATACAGTATATATTCTTTATTCATTCATCTATCAATGGACACTTGGTTTGCTTCCATATCTTGGCTATAATAAATAATGCTACAATAAAATATGGGTGCATATATCTTTTTGAGTTAGTGTTCTTGTGTTATCTGGGTAAATACCCAGTAGTGGAATTACTGGATCATATGGTAATACCATTTTTAATTTTTTGAGGAATCTCCATACTGTTTTCCAGAGTGGATGTTCCATTTGGCATTCCCAACAGTCTAAGAAAGTTCTTTTCTGGGCGCCTGGGTGGCTCAGTGGGTTAAGCCGCTGCCTTCGGCTCAGGTCATGATCTCAGGGTCCTGGGATCGAGTCCCACATCGGGCTCTCTGCTCGGCAGGGAGCCTGTTTCCTCCTCCTCTCTCTCTGCCTGCCTTTCTACCTACTTGTGATCTCTCTCTGTCAAATAAATAAATAAAATCTTTAAAAAAAAAAAAAAAAAAAAAAAATGCTTTAAAAAAAAAAAAAAAAAAAAGAAAGTTCTTTTCTCTCCACATCCTCACCAACACTTATTGTTTCCTGTGTTTTTGATTTCAGCCATTCTGACAGATGTGAGGTGATATCTCATTATAGTTTTGATATGCATTTCCCTGATGATGAATGATATTGAGCACCTTTCCACATATCTATTGGCCATCTGCATGTAGTCTTTGAAAAAAAAGTCTATTTAGGTTCTCTGCCCATTTTTAATAGAATTGTTTATATAGTGTTGAGTTGTATGAGTTCGTCATATATTTTGCGTATCACCTCCTTATTAGATATACAATTTGCAAATACCATCTTCCATTCAGTAGCATGTCCTTCAGTTTCATTGATACTTTCTTTTGCTATGCAAAGGAAACACAAAGAAAATTCCCTCACAAAGAATAAATGTTTACATCTATGACAAGTGTGGCTTGAAATGTGAAGTTTTTAAACTTTTCTCATTTTTTATTAGAAAATAGTTTATGACCCAAAACAAAAACTTCAAATAATGCAAAATGGTATGAATTTAAAAATGGAAGTGTCCTCCCCATTTCCACCGTAGATCTCCAATACCACTCTCAGAAGTATCACTGTTAGCAGTGTGTTCTTCCAGAAATCTCTATACGTATTATATTCCTACATGTTATTTAATCTTTTCACATAAATAAGATCATTTTCTATATATTCCACAACTTGTCCTTTTCCTGTGCAATTGGACATCTCTGAATCAGTGCATATAAACATACTTCATTCATCTTAAAGTTGAAGAGTGAGAACAAGGAATTTGAACCAAACTCTTAACAAAGAGGCCAAAACCTTTTGGAGTTTTAAATATATCTTTCAAACAGGAAAAGAGTCTTAGGACATTGTCCTCATTGTCTCATTGGAAACAATGAGAAAAATGAGTTCATATTCTGCAGAAAATCTGAAAGACATCAGAAGGGTAATAAATGGTAAAACATTCATCTTTTAAGTGAAGATAAGAATCTGAGAAAGTGTTTTCTTTTCCATAGAAAATATTGTGCGTTATTCTACACCCCCCCCAAAAAAAAGGAATCTGATTTCTAATGTCCTTATTTCAAACATTCCATCCTGTTACATAACATGGGTTCTTCTTTTATTTTTTCACAAGAAGAGAATCTGAATTAAAAGCCTTCCCTCATCAACTTAAAGAAATAATCATGTGTTAGATTTTCTGGATCAAAATCAGGATTTAGCTTGGAAATAACCTCTCTTTGCCCTTCTTTGACCACTATGGTGTTCCTGGCATAACTGGCCACCATGATGAGCGCAGGCAGCAGGAGGCTGCAATCAGCGCCTTACTCCAGAATTACTCCCACGGCCCTCTTCTGTGTTCTGGGCATATTTTCCTTTGGCTCCAGGCCTTAGCTCTCTCATGCCTCTCTCTGGGTTGGATCAAGCTGGACTCCAGGACCAAGCCATGACCTCTGGCTGTGCCCTGCTTCCCCCTGGAAAGCTGAATCCTGCCATTAATGGACATCACAAAAACAGGGAGAGGTGGTCCATCCCACAACCAGGAGAGTCTCCTAGACATTGCCAGAGCTGGGTCTACAGCACCTCCAATTCCACAGTCACAGGCAAGAAACAGTGCCCCCAGTATCCCCAGACTCTTCAGGATACCACACTGAGTGCTCTGCTTCTCTAAGAGGACACTGAACAGTTTCCAGAAGTGCCGAAGTTCAGGAATGTTAGCTCAGAAGTCAGGCTGACTGAGATCACACCCAACTTTAACTTTATTAGCTTGAGTAAGCCATTTTCCTAAGAGTTCATTACCTCATTTGTGACAGAGGGCTAATAATAACACTTATACAATAAGATTAAAGTAAAATCTTATTTTGTAAGGTTAAATAATCCATGTCATGTACTCATCACAGAATGTGGCTTAAGCACACACAGAACATGCTTAATAAATGTTCACGGGGGTGCCAGTGATGATGCCAATGGTGAAGACAGCGACGTCTCCAAAAAGTGTTTGAAAGTCCTGACTTCCTTGAGCAACAGACCCCACCCCACCCCCCAACCTGAAATCATGTCCCATCACCTTTCCTATAGGAATGAGATGACCCAGATCCTTCCAGAGGAAAGGCACTCTGAAAAACCTATGACAGTGCCTTATATGGCCAACTAGACTTGGCCAACATCCTCAGAAACAAGGTAAACCCTTGCCCATGCCATGTTCCTGAGGCTCCTTAAGAATGTTTTTGAGGCCTGTGTAATCATCTAGCACCCATCCTGCAGCCTTTCTTCTCCTTCCCACAAATCTGTCCGACCATCTTTGAGCATTTTTGTTCCCCATTCACACTTTTGATTCCACTTTTCTAAGCACAATAAACATGGGCATCTTATGTTCAATATTGAATAATGACATCTAAAGTCTGCCGATCCAATTGTGCTGTGTGTAGTTTTTGCTGATAGTCACTGGTTTCCTGAGGAATTTTATAACTTGGTGATTATGAGCCCCTTCTTATTGGAACTTGAACTGTGGGAATTCTCCGAGGCCTGTGTGGAAGGTGTATTTCCCTAGAAACCATTTGCATCCGTTTCTGCCAGGCAGGGCAACACTGCCAATCCAGGGCCCCTTTATGCCCAATTCTAGGTTGGAGATTCTGCTTGTTTGTTTTTTCAGGGCCTTCAGAGTAGTATGGGCATCCCCACTCCTCCACTAACTTCCATGCACATTTGCCTGTTAGGTCAGCCTTTCAATAGTCACTCTCTCAAAATTCTGGGTGGCAGCTTTGGTCTCACTCCCCACTTTGTAAAACTCCTGGGCTTACTTCTTGCCTCTGGGATGCACCCTTTATATTTAAGACTCTAGGTCAACAGAAATCAGCAGCTCTCCCCATGGGAGGCCGCCAGCTCCCACACTGGTTTACCTCTCTGGCTGCTTGCTTCCCCTTTTGGCCCGAGGATTCATCTTACTTTCTTGGCAGCTCAGCCACACAATTAAAATGACATGTATTTTAAAAATTCTGTTCGGCATTTTTAGTGTTTTTCATTAAAAGGGTTTTATAGAATATCTAGTCCATCCATAATACTGCCAGAAATAGCTGGATTTTCATGTGATTTTAAAACTTACTCAGTTTTTTCTTCACCCTATTATTTGAATGGTTTATGTTTGCCACTCCTTGTCATCTGCTTCAATAATCATGATGCTCCTGCTCGACTTTTGAGCCCCCACTAACTCACCTCTGAGTTTTTTTCTTATTTTTCTTCTTGTTTTCCATTAAGCTGTGGCACTTTATCACGAATTTTTCCAACTAGGTCTGCCCATAGGAGAAAGGTTACTATATAATTATTATTTTTATACTGTGACTTCAAGCAAGATTTCTAGAAAATTTAGTTCCTGACAGGTACAATACAAGTACACAAAGAAAGATGGAGATTAATTACATTCTTGCTAAGACAGAGCCTATTAAAGAGGCGATGTGGAATAGTATAGCATTTTATACATTATCTGTCACAAAACACACCACATACAAAACTGTCTAATCGTGTTGCCAACCACCTCAGGAAATATTAATCATCTACCCACTAGAATCCTTCCTTTATTTTAAAATTAATCACAAAAGACTTTAGAAAGATCTGCTAATAATCTCTGTATTGCATACCAAATACCTCCATCTGGTTCCTTCTCTGAAGCTTAAGCACTGCGGTTCCATGTCCAGCCTCCGAGACAACCTGAGTTTGAATCACCGCTCTAATCCTTACCAGGTCAGAGGGTAAGAACAGGTCACTTCATATCTCAGAGTCTCTAGTTCTCATCTGCACAGTGGGAATAACTGTTCCTCCCATTTCTGTATCAGGGTTTAAATATGAACGTCTGTAAAACCTTGGTCCAGGGCCTGACACACAGACCATCTTTAATCATTGGCAGCTATAAGAATAAATTCTATTAATTAAAAAAAAATTTCTAAATTATCCAACCAGCATTATCCCAACTAGAAGGGTGATCACTGCTGAGCCAGTATCAAAGTTTAGGAAGCCAAGAGGTTTGTTTAAGGAATTGGGATTAATGTGTGCTGACCCAACTACCTCCTCTACTTGGTACTCTGTGGGTAGGGCCAGCTCAGTCTCCAAGATGCTCAGTCAGGGTAAAGTCAATGGCACCCACCTTAATTTGGAATGTGTAAGCGCTAACTGTGTGACTCAGCAGCAATAAGCACAGTTCATACAGTTCTGTATTACTGCCCAGTTTGCTCATCAGCCATGACCACTCTGGGAAAGACTCAAGCTCCTGGCCACACACACGCTGTTTCTCTGCCTGGAACACTCCAGTCTTCCTCGGGATAAGTCCTACTCATTCATTAGAGACTAACTTGGATGCCATTTCCTCCAGAAACACTCTCCGGTCTCACTGAACGCCCTTCTCGGCATTCCTGGGGCTTCTCCTCAACACACAATCAACCATCCTGGAATATGTTCTCCACTTATTTGTTTTGGATCATCAATAAGATAAGGTGCGTTGGGGTAGGAACCATGTTTTTCCTTGTTTAGCACTAAATCCAAATCCTAGTTCCGTGGCTCATATGATAGGCATTAAATAAATATTGATTGTATGAATGAATGAAACATGCAGAGAACTGTAATCAAAGATGTATTTGTCCTGTAGACATCAATTAGAGGCATTCGGAGAGACCTAAGTATCTAATTGAGGTGATGGAATCGAAGAAGTGGCAGAACATACCCTTTGAACATTCTCTTCTTTGTGAAAGCCTAATAGAATCCAGGGGGTTTTGAAGTCCTAGAGGCAAATGCCTTTGTTAACTGTATAATGTCCCCCATCCATCTGTCTGTTCCTTACCCCCCCACACACACTTGTCCATACAGTACATGGCTCAGTACCTGGTACATAAACCCTAAATAAATGCCACCTGAATAACTGAATGGCATCCCTGCCATGCTGTCCCCCACCCCCATCAATCCTAACATTTTGCCTGTAGCAACAAACACCAGAGCCAAGAGCCAGCGCTGAACTCCCGCAATCCACTTGGAGCCTCCGTTTTTGTGGTATATTTTAAATAACACTATGGTTCACCTTGTTCTTTACGCAGACCTTAAAACTGTGTTTATTTTGGGGCGCCTGAGTGGCTCAGTAGGTTAAAGCCTCTGCCTTCGGCTCAGGTCATGATCCCAGGGTCCTGGGATCAAGCCCCGCATCAGGCTCTCTGCTCAGCAGGGAGCCTGCTTCCTCCTCTCTCTCTCTGCCTGCCTCTCTGCCTACTTGTGATCTCTGTCTGTCAAATAAATAAATAAATAAAATCTTTAAAAACAAAAAACTGTGTTTATTTTCCCTCCAACACTTTTTGCTATTCCACAAACGGCACCACAATGCCTGTTGACAAGGACTGAGCCCCAAACGCAGCGACGCACAAGGTCCTAGAGCCCCGCGGAGCAGCTGTGCAGGAGAGCTCAGGAAACAGTCACTGTGCTGCCTGCTGGCTGCCCAACGTCCAAACGAGTCTGCTTCTAGAGGGTGCTTTCTCACCCCAGAGCCCATGACCACAGGGATGTGGCCTTTCTGCAAGGTGCTTCCACACCCTCTAACCTCTGTCTTCCATATGGCTGGTTCCAGGCATTTCTGCTGAGGGAACTTCCACAGGACACGGTGCCCAGGTTCATGTCTGACCTATGTCGACCTTACGTTCTCACTAAAAACACAAAACCTACAACAGCAGGCAGGTTAACACCTGATCTTTGCTCAGCATTGGCCCACCCATCCAAGGAGGCTACCCTCCGTGGGAGGCCTTAGCACTTGGTAAAAGCTAAGTAGTGGCCAAGGGCAGGCCGGGGCGAAAGAGGGTTCATCCGCTCCATCAGCAGGAAAATGCCTGCTGCTAGGTACCCACTTCATGTTTCTTTATAAAGGTCAGTGATTCTTATTTATTTGTTTATTCACATGTTTACCACACGTGTTCTCCTGGGAACTTGGAAGCTAATGAGGTGGCCAGATGTGTCTGCTGGGTGATTTTTATTTATTTGCTTATTTATTTGTTTACTGCACATGTTCTCCTGGAAACTTGGAAGCTGATGAGGTGACCAAATGTGGTGCCTGGGTTCACATTTCTGTGTGTGTTTGTTCCTGATATTGGGGTACAGGCTAAGAAATGCTTAAACAGACGGAAAAGTTGATGAGACAAGCAAAGAGAGAAAAAACCTGACAGAGTTTAACTTCCCTTATTCTAGGTTATTACCTGAACTTTTATTTTTAAACTACAAAGCCTTGAAATTCATGAATAATACAGGAAATCTGTAAAATGCCACTTTTCTGGAATAAGCAGGACATTAAAATGCAAATTGCAGTTCCACACACAGCTGTACTCGATGTGACAAATTAAGCTCTTCTTATTCCTAGTCTTGACATTTGCCTTCAAGATGTTTGTTCAATGTAAAGAGAAAGAGCAAGGGAGAAGCAGACAAGAGGAGGGGCTACCACAATGCCCAGGAGGTTAGCCCCCCAATAAGAGGTCCTGAAGGGATGAAAGGTCACCCTGGGAGCTCCCCTCCTCTAGCACAAGACATGGAGAAAACCAACCTCTGCATTACTGCATTTTTCTCTATAGTGCATTTTTCCCTATAAAAATAGCATTCTTTAATAATACACGTACCTCTTTAGAACAAGCAGGACAGAAATTGAAAACAAACTGAGTAAACGAAAAAGTTGGAGTCCCTTTTAGCCCTACAGTTGCATACTTCACTCACTCAGCTAGACCCACGAAGCTCATCCTCAAACCTCCCCTTATAATACATCATTAGGACAAGTGCCTACTCTGCCTGGTGCACTTAGGTTCGATCGGTAAGTAACTCGGACAGAGTTTACTGCCTTCACTGGGCTTACCTGTCACAGCTGTGTGTAAGAATGACTAGCTAATGGTGCGATCAGCTGTAGTGCTAAATATGTATTTGGCTTACATAATGCCCACCGCGGCCCTGTGAGGGAGGTACTACCGTTACTCGCATTTTACAAATGAGGACACCGAGAGGTTAAGTAATTTACCTAGCACACTAGTAAGTGGGTGAACTGGGATGTGAACCCCAGCACTCTGGCTCCAGAACCTGCCTACTTAACCCCTTCATTACACTGCCTCTCTCTTAACAGTCTCTCTCACTTGGCTACCCTGCTATCCGTATACAACAGAGCGTACCCTCCCATGGGGAGGATCTGCACCCTAGGTATCTTTGGAACCCACCACTCACAATCCCTACCGAATTTTGTCCGTGAGTAATCATTACTATTTCTTGAATAAATGATTCATCTGTTATTACTCAGTGACCTTGGGCTAGAGTAGCAACAGCAAATATTAGCACCACCTGCTGGACAGAAGCCTGGCACAGAAAAGACCGCCATTACTGAGGGCTTGACAGCAGAGATCAAAGCAATTTATCTGGATAATTCAGGTACTAGTCCTCATGCAGGGACCTTTCATCATTCCACAGACCTCTCACGCTCGATCTGATTAACCAAAAGCTAGTCACCTATTATATAAAGGTGCCAATATCCCAAACAGATCAATCGTTGGTATTCTTCAGGGATCAACAAAGCAGAAGTTTTTAAATAGAACTCTTCCAGAAAAGTCATGATCATGGTCATGAGGCGACAGGGAATATCTCAAACTCTTACAGGAAAGACCTACATATTTGTATCTACAAATAACTGCACTAATCTTGTTAAAGCAGATAAAACCAATCATTTGAAGACCAAGAATTAGATTGGGCCCAGATATAAAGCCTAAAAGATGATGATTGTTCCTGATCTCTGCTTCTACAGGAGCTCAACCCTTTACCCACTCTTTTACTAAATATTAGCAAATTTGTAAAAAAAAAAAAAAAAGTAATTATAATAAAAATGTATTAGTATTCAAATAAAGGGTCTACCTATACTTTGTTTCAAGTAAAACAGAACAAATAGAATTTCTTTTTTAAAAGACCTCTTAGCAAAACAGGAAAAATAAAAGAGTATTTTGTTATTTTCAGTCGCTTTCCCTCTTTGACCTAAAGTGAAGAAAAAGAAAGGAGAAAAAAGGTATGCAAAAAATGCAGGGAAACAGAGTTAGAGGCCAAAGCGGAAAAGTTTGGAAGACTTCAAATCCCCGCTTTGTAACTTGGCAGACTCCTATTCATCCCTCAAGACCTTGCTCAAGCGTCACCTCTGCTGTGTAGTTTCTCCTAGCTATGCCCCTCTTCCACTGCTTACTCTCATTATTGAGATCCCATAGCACTTGATATGTATATTATGATATAATATCACATCATAATTATGCACTGACCTGTCCTTGCCCCCTAGACACTATGAGGATTTTCTTATGATTTTCTTATGAAGTTTCTCAGTCAGGGAAATGACTACTGAAACCAGAAGTAAACAACGGTCATTTGAAACAAATATCACTTTCTTCTTTCTAAACTATACTTTGTATTACTACCCAACAAAAGCTCTTGAAAGTAGCTTAAAGACCCAGCAGTGCTCAAGGCTTTTGCTTTGACTCTTGTGATTTTGTGTGTGTATGTGTGTGTGTGTGTGTGTGTGTATAGTCTTCAACACTAGTCTTCCCAAGCTACAAAATCGAAAATCATTGAAATATAAAGCAGGAAAAGTAACCAAGGGCTTTGGTTTCCAATGCTATTTTTGTCTGTTCTGCCTACGATAAAACTATGTCAGGAGGGACACCCCACACACATCAATGCATCTGCCTGAACTGAAAAGAATGTGGAAAGCCTCACTGGGAACATCAAACCCACTTTATATATCCAAGTGCCTGGACATGATCTGTTTATTTAAATGCTATTGGCAAATGGACTGCCGAAGGTTAACAGACAATTGAGAATCACTGTAGTTCTGTGAAAATGATAAATAAAACAGAAGGATCAACCTTACATAGTTTTATAAAATCAGCTACAATTACACAAAAATAAATCACCAGGAAAAGCACTGTACTTGCTAAATGCATCTTACTGGTATAGTACAGCGGTTAAAAAGTGTTTAGATTGAGGGATAACACAGAGCCAGAATTCAAATCCATGTTTGACTGTATATAACCTGGGTGACCTAAAACACATTACTCAATCTTTTTATGGCTCAGTTTTCTTATCTGTAAAATGGGAGTGATAATAGTACAATCCTGGGTCTGTTATGAGCACTTAGCAGAGCATCCAGCATATAGTAAACACTCAGCAGATACTGTATTTCTTTCTCTTTTCTCATTTATTTATTCACTGCTTCAAGAAAATAAACACTAAGTGCACACACTAGCTATTATGCTGGGGACTTTCACTCATATCTCTGCAGCTCCTAACTGGAAAAAAGAAAGGGTCGGACACAATGAAAATTCCCCAGGCCAACATCTTTTATCCTAAAGAGTCAAACTGTGCTCCCAGGCTTCTGCAAACATTTGATTCAAATTTCATTGTTAAGGTATATTAATTATTTTTACAACTTTAATGTGAAACATCAACCACACTCATTTATGTTCTCTATCAAAATTTCACGCAAAGGAGACCCCGAAGAACTTAATGTGCGCCCCCTGGTTGACTGCTTTATTCCAGAGTCCACACAATAAGCTTTTCTGTGAATATATTTGAACTTCCCAGGAATGTGACACTGATTGAGAAGACTGAAAGTCCTTTTTGGTTTGCTCTGTTTTGTTTTGTTAAAATTCAGACCTGCACGTGCCTACTCACATAAAATCATACAAGCAAATAGAATCCTACAACATATGTGTGCTCCACTCAATTAAATGACAAGACACATTCACACGGCATTTTCTGACAAATGCTGACTAATTAAAATGGCTGAGGAACCCATTAATTGATTCTTTAAGCTGAATACTTAATTAATAACCACATGCACTTGTTACTTGCTGTGATTTTAATTTGAGACAAGTATTTGCTACTTTTTTGAGTTACTGTATCCATTAAATTGAAGAGAACAATTTTTAAAAATACTGTCATTCACAACTACTCCTCAGTATGAGTCCACATTTTCTTGATACCATGCAAAGAGAGAGAGTATATGTGTGTGTGAGAGAGAAAGAGAAAGAGAGAGACACAGAGTGAAAGAGAAAGTTAAATTGGATGCTTAGATTGATGTGGCTGGAACTGTCTTCCATAAACAGAAATTTAATTACAAGTTTATTAAATGAGCCTCATTGCTCTTTTGGATGATTTTTTAAAAAATATTTTATTTATTTATTTGACAGAGAGGTAGAGAGAGAGCACAAGTAGGACAAGTAGGCAGAGCTGAAGGCAGAGGGAGAAGGAGAAGGAAGCTCTCCACTGAGCAGGGAGCCCAACACAGGGCTCAATCCCAGGACCCTGGGATCATGGCCTGAGCCGAAGACAGCTGCTTAACTGACTGAGTCATCCAGGCACCACTTTGGATGACTCTCTGATAACCAAATGTCACAAATTTGAAGTCACAAATGTATACTAATAAAATGTCCCCTTCATCTCATATTTGAATCCTACATGATATTTAAAAGGGAGGTTCAGAAAACTTTGTTCCGGATTATTCTCTTTAGTGAGCCATTATCATAGGCTAGTAACTATTAATGGTTCCTAGGTGGGTCACATGGAGAAGTATTACCAAATACCTGTCCACGGAAAGGTTAAAGTCTACAGAAGACAGACATACCCATATTTAGAATAAGGCAGTATCTGTCAAGTGCCACCAAAGTGTGTAGATGTATCATATGGCTGTAGATTGGGGCATGATCCAATTCAAACAGGAAGTCAGAGGAAAGTTTCATAACTAATCAGTTTTTAAGTAGAACACTGAATACTCAATAGAATTTAATAGGAGAATTAAATAGAACATACCAAGGAAAGATAAAGAAGTAAAAGATTCAAGAAATGCTCTAGAAAGTTAAGTGGTCCAAGCATATGCATATACATTTTTGTTCATGTTCACTGAAGGAGGAGGTGGGGGAGAGAGTACAATATGAGATAATAAGGCTAGCCTAAACTGAAATAAGCTGTCACTCCCAAAATTGCACCTAGAATAAAGATGTACATTTTGCATTTATCCTAGGTCTAAGGAACCAAAGAGAATAATGTTTAAAGTGAGATCTCCTGATAGTCCCTTCCAGATTTTTCTGTCATTCAAGATACCCTTATCATTTCCAGTGAAGTGAGGTTTGATAATCCTCTTGTTTCTTGATCTTTCCTAACAATTTCTCACAAACATGAAAATATTATAATATTTGACAGAAGTTTTGGTTTTTTAAATTTGAACTATCTGGTCATAGTGGCTCATTAGAGTTCTTTGTTATTTATCTGGGAAATCTCCAAATCTGTTTTCAGTAGAGTTTATAAAAAGATAGAATGAAATTAAAGAATTTTGAAGAGAAAAGGAACTGTAAAATTGTGTAACTCAAACTCCTCATTTTCATGGCATCTATGACCCATATAGCTCAGATGATTCTGAGGAAAGGATGAAATAAAACAGAACACAAAACCATTTTTTAACTCAAACACACTTAAAAATGCTTGTTTAAGTGTCACACAAGTTCCTCCTCCAAGCTCTCAGTGCTAGAAAGATAACCATGATATCGTGATCCAAATTTCCAAATTTCTTGACTTCTAACCCAAGCTTATCTTCATGCAGGGTACAGCGGGGGATCAAACATAAGACATGGAGTCCCTAGTTCTAAGATTTCAGGGTCTAGTTGGGGAGATAAAAGATAAAGTCTGTAAATAATAGGAGTTTTTTGTTTGTTTGTTTGTTTTGTGGTTTGTTTTGTTTTTGTTCTTTTACTACAGCCATACCAGATGGAAATTAATCATGACTCTTGGTTTACAACATATTGTCAACACTGCTCTAGGCATGACCCTCTTCTTATTTTATCTTTAAAAATAATATAATGAGCACCACAAACGTACTATCTGTCCCAAGAATCAGAATACAGACAGCCATACCTACCCATGGGCCCCTTCCTGCTGGGTTTAGGAAAGACTCAGTGGAGCTGGTCAGATTTCATTCAGGGATGATCAGTACCATTTGGGTAGATGGAAAAGAATATCCAAACATGAATAAAATTTGAACAAAGGTCATACATAAAAATCTGTAAGGCAGGTTTGGGAAGGGACTAGGAAGAACACAAAGATGGATTCAGTTGGAATAACAACTTGTGTAAGGGCTTAATAAGAGCCAACAGAAGATATACCTATAGGTAGAGAACTCTAAGTGCCACCTAAAGTATCTTAAGTGTATTCTGAAGACAATAGGGAGACTTTCAACAGAGAAAAGAATGATCAAAGGAGAGTTTTAGAAAAATCAGCAGAATGGAAATAGACAAAATAGACCTAAGGGGGGAAGCCAAAATCAGAAAGTTCAGTCCAGAATTAGCTGTACAACAAAATATCACTGAAAATGACATCTGGCCCACATGCCACTAGCAGCAACTCCCTGTTTTCCATAAAAAATATGGACTCCTCATGCAAACTAAAGACATAAAACTTATAAAAATCACTTAAGTGAATAGACTATTAACAAGTACCTTCAGATTATCTTTAAAAATATTCAACATGATAAAATTTAAAATACACACATTTTTAAAATCACAGAGTTAAAGGATAAACATCCATTGGGCAATTTTTAAAAAAGCACAGATGATAATAATAATTTCAGGTAAAGTAGGGCATATAATTAAGCTAACTTGAAACACATATGGGAAAATATAAATTTCCAAAGCTGACCCCCCCCAAAAAATGTAAACCAACAAATAATAATGAAGGAAACTGAAAGATTAAAGAAAATAAAAGTCTCCAGAACCAGATGTTATGAACCAGTGGATCATAAAAGATCCACTCATTTTTTATGAATCTAATATAATTCTAATATCAGAAAAAGAACTAGCACCAAGTAAGAACAAATTACTAAAATTAACTACAGACCAGTACCATGTCTTTAATTTTAATAAGGATTATACAGAACCTGTTATCTACCCTGCAATATGCTAAAACAGAAGAAAAAATGCATAGTCTCTGTCTTCCTGGTAATTATGGTTTAGCCATCAAGCAAGTAATTATAAGTGTAACGGGGTAGATATGTAATATGTGAAGATCACAATAAAATACAACATAATTTTATTTTATTTTATTTTAAAAGATTTATTTATTTATTTATTTATTTATTTGACAGACAGAGATCACAAGTAGGCAGAGAGGCAGGCAGAGAGAGAGGAGGAGGCAGGTTCCCTGCTAAGCAGAGAGCCCCACTCAGGCCTTGATACCCAGACCCTGAGATCGTGACCTGAGCCGAAGGCAGAGGCTTTAACCCACTGATCCCTTTACTCCCTATTCCCTGGACAGCTGAGGAGTCACACCACAGTCGTGGTGACCCATCCCTCAGGTTAGAGGAGGAACACACTCAGACCTCCTTCTGCTTTGTCTCTCCAGGCCTGCAGCTGCCTGGCTCACCTGTGCTCAGGGTTCCCAAGTGCAGGGGTGGGACAGGGCTGTGGCGTCTTGTTCAGAAATAAAGCAGCTGTCCGCTCCAAAAAAAAACAAAACAACAAACCCCACAACAGAATTTTAAAATAAACTAAAAGAATCATTCATAATAACCACGGAGGAAGCAATCCCAGGAATGCAAGCATAGTTGAATGTTAGGAAATTTATTTATATATTACTTAGTAGTATATCAACATATGCATTGGTGGACTGTTTTGAATATATATATTCAGTAATATATAGATAATGAAAAAAATATTTATATTGAAAAAGAATTTTTTAAAAACTCAAAAGAAAACCCCCCAAAATAAGATCAGCTTAGATTACACAGAAGTATATGCTGCAGCCTCAGCCCTTACTCACCAATTCCTTATGTACAAAGACAGCGTCTTAAAAATCTATAGTAGTATTGGAAGGCAAGAAGGGGTGCCTTCGGTGGACCAAAAATCGTAAGGAACCCCTTAAAGATGAAAAGTAGACTGGATCGGATTAAAAAAGGAACTGTAGTCCAACATGCTCAGAGACAAAGGCTGCTGAAATACAGGGGTAAGCCTCTGAAGGTACCAGGAAGTAGGACAGATACAGGAGGAAGCTCCAGGACAACCAACAATATGGTCTGAGTAGGGACGGTAATCACAGCTGGGACAGAAAGACAAGCCTGTCACTCTCCAGTCACCCCCATGCTCAAACACTAACTAGCAGAACACACTATCTGGAAAGGCAAGATGAGCCCACCATTAAGAACCACAAAACATCTGGGGACAACCAAAACCACCAAAATGAAGCCCCAAATTCAACCTTGAGAACTAACACCAGAGGAAGAAAAATTATTATAGCAAATACAGACTTTACAAGAGCATAATTTTTCAAAATATAATTCATATCCCCAAAAGGATCAGATGAGATATTGAACCCATAAAAAAGTTAAACTTGATATTGTAAATTGTATCTTGGAAACACAACAGAGGGGTGCCTGGGTGGCTCAGTGGGTTAAAGCCTCTGCCTTTGGCTCAGGGTCCTGGGATTGACCCCTGCATCAGGCTCTCTGCTCAGCGGGGAGCCTGCTTCCCCCTCTCTCTCTGCCTGCCTCTCTGCCTACTTGTGATCTCTGTCTGTCAAATAAATAAATAAAATCCTTAAAAAAAAAAAAAAAGAAAAAAGAAATACAACAACAGAGTATTTGTTTTCTTAGAATGAGTTGAACAGTTCTAAAGCTCATCTAGAAGAATATTTAGATGATATTAGCCAAGGAGTTTTGAAAGCAAATAGTCTTAATTGTTAGATAATAAAAAATTAAAGCATCAAAATATTGGCATAAAAATTGATAATTAGGGGCGCCTGGGTGACTCAGTGGGTGAGAGCCTCTGCCTTTGGCTCAGGTCATGATCTCAGAGCCCTGCATCAGGCTCTCTGCTCAGCAGGGAGCCTGCTTTCCCCTCTCTCTGCCTGCTGCTCTGCCTACTTGTGCTCTCTCTCTCTGTCAAATAAATAAATAAAATCTTAAAAAAAAAAATAGATAAGTAACCAGGCAGAGTAATAGCCCAGGAATAGACCTTAGTACAACAATGTATTTAGAGCAAAGTACAACAAACCTTACTA
This sequence comes from Mustela nigripes, assembly GCF_022355385.1. Taxonomy (NCBI): domain Eukaryota; kingdom Metazoa; phylum Chordata; class Mammalia; order Carnivora; family Mustelidae; genus Mustela; species Mustela nigripes. The sequence goes on from NC_081560.1 coordinate 156,481,817, forward strand.
CAACAATGAAAATAACTCAAGAACAAAATGAAAAAACAAACAAAAAAACCCCCATGAATTATCTAAAATAAATCACAAATATTTCAATTGTCAAAAGATAAAAAAGGTATTTTAAACAAAAAGGCAATATAAGAAATAAAAGATAGCTTTAACTATTAAAAATACAAAATTAAAAAGCAAATGATAACTCAGAAAATTATATCTACAATATCTATAACAAAAGAGGATTATTTTCAAATATAAAGAACTCCAAAAAGTTAATCTCTAATTAATACAGATACTGAGATGCAAACAAAAAAGGTTATTTGAATATTCACCATTTTACTTTATTTTATTTTTTGCCATTTTAATGTGAATCATGTTTAATGTAATCACTAAGTGGTTAAAGTAAGAATTTTATTCCCTTTATATTTTTGTACATTCCAGATTTTCTACATGAACCCAGTACTGTCACAATCAGAACTAAAAATTATCTCTAAATCAGTAAAATGAAGATAAACACACTGGCAAAGACAATTAATTTAAAAAAAAAGAAATATAAGGATGACAAATATATGATAAAAGCTAGACAACTCTAATCAAAAAGACAAACAAAAATAGGATGCCATGTTTGTTTCTTAAATTGTCAAAGTTTAAAAAAAAAGTTGTTCTAATGATACTACCCAGGGTTAGCAAAAATGCATGGAAACAGACACTTTATTTACATGGTCTTCTTGGGGTAGAACCTAAATTGGTAAATCTTTCTGAAGAATGTAACAACATATGCCATAAATATTAAAAATACACAAACTCTTATAATTTCCACTTATAAGAAATTACCCTGAGAAAATAATCAGAGCAGCATAAAAGCATTTTCATCTTATTCTTAATAACAGCTCAAAACTAGATACAACCTGAATATCAAAATATAGGAAAATTACCAAATAAGTTATGATAGATAATTATGCAATCATCAAAAGTCATAATTTTGAAAAATGACTTAAGGATGTGATGATGATTGTTCCCAACATAATTTTAAGTGACAAACAGTGAGATATAAACTTCCATCTACAGTGGGGATGTAAAATGATGCAGCTGTTGCAGGAAACAGTATGGTGGTTCCTCAAAAAATTAAAAATAGAATTAGCCTATGACCCAACACTTCCACTTCTCGATATATTCCCCAAAGAGCTAGAAATCAGGGTCTTGAAGAGGCAGTTGTATACCCATGTTTATATGCCCATGTTCATTTGCCCATGCTCACACAGCAGGATTCAAAACAGCCAAAAGGTGAAAGGAACCCAAGTGTCCATGGACACATGAGTGGATAAACAAGATGCCATCTATCCATAGAATGTAGTATTATTCCACCTTTGAAAGGAAGGAAATTCTGACACATGTCACGACATGGATGAACCTTGAAGGCAATATGCTAAGTGAAAAACAACTAAAGTGTGGTATGATTCCACTTCTATGAGGTACCTAGAGTAGTCAAATTCACACAGACAGAAGATAGAATGGTGGTAGCCAAGAGCTGAGATGAGGGGAATGGGAAGTTGTTTAATGTCTATAATCTCAGTTTTGCAGGGTGAAAAGAATTCTACAGATTGGTTGTACAATATGTGAATGTATGTAACAGTACTGGACCATACTTGAAAATGGTTAAGGTTGTAGATTTTATCACGATTTTTTAAAAGGGGAAAAAAAACTAGGTATGAACCCATTTTTGAAAGACATTTATAAAAAACAATCACATCCTTCTACCACCTCCACCATCACTATCTTCTAAGGAGAACCTAGATAGAGCACAAAGTTTTAAAGGGTCTTTGAATAGCAAACAATAAAGGTCACAAGATATTAGAAGTCTAGGAAATGACTAAGAGAGAGAAGGTAGGAGCTGGCAAGATGGTAGTCCACAGAAGAGAGAAGGAAAGTAAAAGAGGAAGCCAAAACTCCATTGTCAAAGAAAATTTACAATATACTACAAATTGCTTATAAATACTTTTACGCAAGTGGATTTTTCCAGGGAAGCTCAGAGAGGCAAGGCTGGTGGCAGCTGACAATTGGGTTATATGAAAAATGTCTATGGAAAAAAACTGGAAAGATACACCCTAAAATGTCAGTGATGGTTATTTCTAGACAGTGAGATTCCTGGCAGCTTTTTTCTTCTTCTCATGTGTACTCCTTTATGTGTTTTCTAAATTTTCTTTAACAAGCACAGGGGCATTTATTTTTTAGTGGTTGTCTTGGGTAGTGGTGATGGGAATGAGAGGAAGGTAAGCAACAGACATAGCCTTAGGAATGATGGATCGACAGGATTTAGCAACAGGACCACTGAGGGACTGCCTTCTCCTGTAGTTCATTCACTTACCAATTCACTGACCTGAGCATCTAACAGACTCATTATCAGTCGACCAGAGAATCATGTGAGAAGCCCACACGGACTTTGTACTAAGGATACACTCTAAGAAAAATGACCAGTCTAGTCAGAGTACTCACTGGAATCTAGGATGGTTGAAAAATGCTTTGAATTATGTAAAACAACAGATGAATGCCAGATACTGTCCCAATTACCTGAATTATTCTATCAAGGAACAAAAGCTCCATAAAACAATGAAGAATGTATCAAGGAAAGTGTTCTACAAAGCAAAATTTCTGAACTGTGTGTGCATCTTTATGGAGCATTTTGATAAGCACTGTTGAATGAAATCTTTGGTAAAGAATGTGTGTCCTGTTTTGCATGATGAAACAGCATCTACAGAACATCTAATGTTTTCCTGATGATTCAGTGTCATCATCAAAAGCATCAAGCCCAGCGCTGTCTATGTCACAGTTATGCCCTCAGGAGCTACCAAGTTCTCGAAGACTACTTCCCACTCTGGTCCAGATTTCTAGGTTTTTTCCATTCTTGTGTGTTTTTCTATAGCTTTTTATAGCTTTTATCTTAAACACATTGAGGTTTGAAGCTGGAAGTGACCTCAGAGATTACCTAATATGACCTACTCATCTCACAGAGGAGCAAACTATTTTCCTCCTCCACTCTGAGGCTCTTCTTCCAACGTTTAGCTGTGTCAATGTGCCTACCGTGAGCAACACCTCTCCGGTTTCCAATGTTCTGCTTCTAATCTGACAACTGGGAAAGCAGATAAGCAACCTATTAGAATTATGCCAAAAAATAACCATGATCTAAATGGAAAACTATTCTTAGAACACAAAGTAGGAGTTTTAATGTTGTTCTCTTGGGTCATACATTTCTTTGTGGGAATTTGGAGGCCTGTTTTCCATCCCTCAGGTTTGGGGAATGTGTTTACAATACAATACTACAGGCTTCTAGGACTATATATAGAGAACGTTAATCCTCTGAGAAGAAGGAACCCTTCCTCTCATGAACTATGTGAGCTCAAGTCAATTGTAATCATTCTGAGCCTCAGTGTGCTCACATGTGTAATGGGAATGATGTCTACCTGGGATAATAATGAATGGATTAAGTGAGGTCAGGTGCTTTAAACAGTGCTCAAAAATGAGAGTTGATATTGCTGTTCCTCTTCACATTCCCTCAAGCACTACAAGAAGGCATGTTTGCAAAAATAAATACAGTACCTTCATTTATTCAGCTCCTTCAGGACGGTACAATCTCACCCAAAGCAAGAGTGGGAGCCTTACTTGCAGATACTCTGATTCAACCGGTCTGAGTTGGCGCCTCAGTATAGAGATCCTCAAATGATTCCCATAGGAGCCCAGGTTGCAAATTAATGCTCCAGACAAAAACCTTGAACCCTGCTGAAGCTCCATACCTGCCTACATCAGATCAGGACCCCTAGAAGCCCTACTGTCTGCTGGTGAGACTCTAGCTTGGTTTACTCTTGGTACTGTCACACTGATCCCCCGGGGACCCTGTCTTGACTCAACTCCTCAAATTGCTTGATAGTATATGGTGTAAGTCTCATCACATATTGGGTACATGAACTGATATGACTGTAACAATTGTTAAAATGCTATAATACTTCCATCCTAGCTGGCATAGAGTTGTTGCCCCAAATTCCCTGAGTGGCCTCACTTCTCCATCATCCAGCCCTATGATCTACATCCACTCTGGCTGGTTAGTAACAATAATCAACTATTTTTAATACCATTCCTGATTTTCATGACCTAGGGCTTTGTACCAGGGCACTGAAACTTAGAGAATGAAAACACTGTAGCTAATGATATTTTTAACTTTATGGGTGAAAGAACGAAACAGCAGAAAAAGAAATCAAGGAATTGCTCCCATTTACAATTGCACCAAAAACTGTAAGGTACCTAGGAATAAACCTAACCAAAGAGATAAAAGATCTGTTCTGTGAAAACTATAAAACACTGATGAAAGAAATTGGAGATGATGGGGCACCTGGGTGGCTCAGTGGGTTGGGCCTCTGCCTTTAGCTCAGGTCATGATCCCGGGGTCCTGGGACTGAGCCCCTCATTGGGCTCCCTGCTTGGCGGGAAGCCTGCTTTCCCCTCTCTCTATGCCTGCCTCTCTGCCTACTTGTAATCTCTCTCTCTCTCTTTCTGTCAAATAAATAAATAAAATCTTTTAAAAAAAAAAGAAAGAAAAAAATTGGAAATGACACAAATAAGTAGAAAGATATTCTATGCCCATGGATTAGAAGAACAAATATTGTTAAAATGTCTATACTACCCAAAACAATCTACACATTGAATGCAATCCCTATCAAAATACTACCAGCATTTTTCACAGAGCTAAAACAAAAAATCCTAAAATTTGTATGGAACTACAAAAGACTCCAAATAGCCAAAACAATCTTGAAAAAGAAAAACAAGGAGGCATCATAATTCTGAACTTCAAGTTATATTACAAAGCAGTAGTGGTCAAGATAGAATGGTTCTGGCACAAAAACAGACATATAGGTCAGTGGAACAGAACAGAAAATCCATAAATGGACCCACAACTCTACGGTCAACTAATCTTCAACAAAGCAGGAAAGAATTTCCAATGGATAAAAGATAGTATCGTCAACAAATGGTGTTGAGAAACCTGGACAGCCCCCATGCAAAAGGATGAAATTGGACCACTTTCTTACACCATACACAAAGACAAATTCAAAATGGATGAAAGACCTACATGTAAGACAAGAAACCATCAAAATCCTAAAAGTAACCTCTTTGCAAGTTCTTGCTAGACATGTCACTGGAGGAAAGGGGAACAAAAGCAAAAATGAACTATTGGGACTTTACCAATCAAGATAAAAAGCTTCTGCATAGCAAAGGAAACAACAACTAAAAGGCAACCTTCAGAATGGGAGATATTTGCAAACAACATATCTGATAAAGGGTTAGTATCTGAGATCTTGAAGAAGATATCAAAGCCAATATCCCCAAAACACCCAAAAAAACCAAATAATGCACTCACGAAATGGGCTAGAAGACATGAATAAACATTTTTCCAAAAGAAGACATCCAGATGGCAAACAGACATGTGAAAAGATGCTCAACATCACTCAGCATCAGGGAAATAAAGACCAAAACTACAATGAGGTATCACCTCATACCTTTCAGAATGGTTAAAATTAACATCACAGGAAACAATAGATGTTGGCAAGGACGGAGAGAAAGGGGAACCCTCTCGCACTGTTGGTGGGAATGCAAACTGGTGCAGTCACTGTGAAAGACAGTACTGACATTCCTCAAAATGTTAAAAATACAACTACCCTCTAACCCAGCAATTGCACTACTAGGTATTTACCCAAAGGACACAAAAATAGCGATTCAAAAGAGCACAAGCACCCCAATGTTTATGCAAGCATTAACAACAATATGGAAAGAACCCAAACATCCACTGACTGATGAATGGGTAAAGAAGATGTAGTATATATGTATACAATACAATACTATTCAACCATAAAAAAAGAATAAAATCTTGCCATTTGCCACAATGTGGATGGAGCTAGAGAGTATAATGCTACAGAAAATAAGTCAGAGAAAGACAAATACCATATGATTTCACTCATATGTGGAATTTAAGAAACAAAACAGAAGCGGGGGTGGAGGGAAAAAGGCAAACCATAAAACAGACTCTTAACTAAGGAGAACAAACTGAGGGTTGCTAGAGGGGAGGTGGATGGGGTGGGGGGATGAGTTAAATGGGTGATGGGGATTAAAGAAGGCACTTGTGATGAACCTTTGATGTTGTCTATAAATGATGAATCACTGAATTCTATTTTTGAAACTAATATTACACTATATGTTAACTAACTGAAATTTAAATAAAAACTTCAAACTACAAAAAAATAAAAATAAAAAGATAACTTTTATGGGTGAGCACGTTCACATAGACAGTGACACAACTGGCCTCCTAACTTTATTCAGGTCTTTGTTCACCAAATGTCATACCGCAGAGAATGTCCCACACCACTCCATCTAAAGCGGCGCAGCTCTGCCTAACGTTTCCATGTTTTATTTGTTGCACAGCACGAATTATTTTCAATTATATTTTTTGTTTTGTTTTGTTTTAATCTATACGTTAACTCTCTCTACTAGATCCAAGGTTCTGTGAGAGCGAGGACTGGTCTGGTTTGTTTGCTCTCTAATTCCCAATGTGTTGAACATTATCTATTCTACAGTAAGTACTAACAGAGATTTGCCAACAATAAATGAATAACATAATTCATATACCACTAAAAAAAGATTATGGATGGGAGGAAATATCTGCAAATCTTCTATCTGATAAAGAACTTGTATCCAAAATACGCAAGAACCCCTACAACTAATAATAAAATCATAAACAACTCAATTAAAAAGTGGGGAGACTGAATAGACATCTCACCAAATAAAATACCCAATTGGCTAATAAGATGCTCAACGTAGGGCGCCTGGGTGGCTCAGTGGGTTAAGCCGCTGCCTTTGGCTCAGGTCATGATCTCAGGGTCCTGGGATCGAGTCCCGCATCGGGCTCTCTGCTCGGCAGGGAGCCTGCTTCCTCCTCTCTCTCTCTGCCTGCCTCTCTGACTACTTGTAATCTCTCTCTGTCAAATAAATAAATAAAATCTTTAAAAAAAAAAAAAAAAGATGCTCAACGTAATTGATCAGTAGGAAAACACAAATTTAATGACAACAAAATTCCACTACACACCCACTGGAGTGGCTAGAATCAGAAATACTGGGGTGCACATGAAGAAACTGGACTTCTCTACATTGCTTTTGGGAATGTACAACTGCTTTGGAAAATAGTTGGAGAGTTTCTTAGAAAGTTAAACAGGGGCACCTGGGTGGTGCAGTGGGTTAAGCATCTGACTCTTGGTGGCAGCTCAGGTCTTCATTTCAAGATCATGAGATCAAGTTCTGCAACGGGCTCCATGCTCAGTGCAGAGTCGGCTTGAGATTCTCTCTTCCTCTGCCCCTCCCTCTCATGCTCTCTCTCTCTCTCTCTCAAATAAGTCTTTTAAAAAGAAAAGTTACTAGCAGTTCCACTCAGTTATCTGTCAAGAGAAATAAGAATAATGTCCACACAAAGACTTGTCTACAAATGTTCATAACAGATTTATGACAGCCAAAAAGTAGAAGAGCCTAGATGTTCTTCAACTGGTGAACAGATAAACAAAATGCAGTATAGCCATACAACAGAATGCTCTTCTGCAAGATATACACATACATTTTGGCGGGGGGTGGGGGAGAGATATTGGAAATATTCCAGGACTGGATTGTGGTGAGAAATATACAACTCTATACATTTATTCAAAATCGCGGATCTGGGTACTTACAATGGTGAATTTTATGGTATGTAAATTATATCTCACTAAAGCTGTTAAACAACACACACACACACACACACACACACACAAATTGATGCAATAAAAACCACTGTGGAAATCTAAGAATTCATTTTTAGCCCTTCCCAGAAAATCTCTCCTACTCCCTTTTCACTAATACTGCCTCTTTATCCACAATGATAGGCAGATATGCCTCAGGCTGGGGACCCAAGGCCAACAGGAATCTGCTAGTTTTGGTGCCCTGTGACTGAACAATGTATCCTATTTCCCATTAATCTCTCCTACATGTTCACGTGGATAACTTAGAGTTACAACCCCAGATTGCCCCATGAGGGCTTAGCCTAGTATGGGGTGTCTACTTCTGGAGTCTACCCATTTCCAACTATCCTCTTGGTTCCCAAGCTCGCTTTTGTCCTGGAACACTGATTTTAGTCCAGCCTTATTCCTCAATGCATAAACTTGAAACAAAAGCCCTAAAGGCCATCTACTACCCTGGGCCAAGAACCTCATTTTGACTGATATCAGCTAGCTTCCCCCTAGTTCTGGGGTGGGATAGAATTCAGGCAGTGGCTCATAATCTGAAGGGTATATCCCAGGGATTCCCATCCTTCTTCAAAAATGAGGACCCCTTTAGGATGTCAAAACATTTTTCAAACCCACACTTAGTAGTAATTGCACTTTTAGTATCAGTTGACTAAAAAAGTACAGAATGACAAAACGCTATGCTAGCTTAAATGCTCTTAGGTAAATTTGCATTTTATTAATCATAATCACATCTACATTTACCGGGAAGGAAAATCTTCTCTATTTTAAAAGGGAGAAATATTAGCTCTAGCTGCTTCTGTATCCTGAGAAAGTGCAGAATTCCCATTGGGGGGTGGGGGGAGTAAAGGTCATTTTTTCCCCTTAGGATGAAGCAGCCCTGAGTCGTGAAAGGGAAGCCAGCCTCTAGACTGATCTGATGAAAGAGATAGAGGCTATTGGGAAATAACTTGGTTTGCATAATAAAATAATAAAGATCTTTCAAGTAGCTCTCAGGCAGCTAACAGGAGTGGTGGTGGCTTTTAGTATTGTTTTTGGTATGGGGGGCAGCAAAGGTGAGGAAGAAACCCAACATATTGAAAGAGGTGTTGAGGGGAAAGGTGTCAATGGGAAGAAGAGCGTAACACAAGGACCTGGAGCAAGGACCTGGATGTTGTCAGAATGCCCCAGCCCACAACATGAGAAATCCCCTATAGGAAATGGGGTTTCTAATCATTTCTTGAGTAATCTCTTTAGAATCATCAGAATCACAAGTGAGCATCACAGATACTGAGGGAAGATCACATCTGAATTAGTGAAGCACACAGATCAGAACACCAGCTTAGGACCCACAGTTCCACTAAGTCTGTCATTTCAAATACCTGTTAACACCCTACAGGAAAAGCAGTACTCCACTTACAAAAAACACTCTTGTACATACATTCTTACTTTTTCCATCAAAACATCCTATGAGAAAGGTTTAATCAACCCAACTTTACAATATGGGAAATTGAGGCTCAAAGAGAATAAAATGATGTCTTACATCTGATAAGGAAGTCACCCAATGAGACCCAAAAGCGAGGCGTTTGGATTCCAAATGCAGTGTGTTTTGTACAACATCATGGGTATGGAAAATGAACAGAAAAAATAAAAAGAAGTCAGGGCAACTGAATTCTAAGTAATAACAGACTTCAACAGCCAACAGAGACTGCCTCAGAAGTCAAAGAATTAAGCAGTGCTCTAGACAGATTAGGTGCTCCTGCTAACTTTACTATTTCCCACTCATCAACATTATGAATATTCATTCATTAAATCATTCAACAAGTATTGATTGACTGTTTATCTTGAGCCAGTGCATCGGCAAAAGCCAAATTTCAGTAATTGCAACTTGAATACCATTCAATAATGGTATCGATAAACAGTGTGACAATATCCTTCCCTTGATGGTAAGAACCTGATTCGCTGCCATCGTGGTTTGTGGGTGTTATTAAGCTCATGAAAACCCCGTATTTCCCAAAGAACAAAAAACCGTTTGCCCCAAAAGATGCTAATTACACTCACACACAAACCATCAGCCTATACTGCTTTTAAATGTATAACCAGATAAACACAGAAGTCCATTCCTGGCATTTTTTATTCTGGAGCACCCAAAATAAGGCAAAAGTCATAGCCAACAAGTTGCCCAAGTACAGTTGAGCAATAACCTGGGTCAAAGTGATAACAGAAAGATGTGACTCAGTTAAGTTATTCTACAAGGAAAGGAAATAAAATAAACAACTATCTCAGCTACTAGAGTACTATTCACAGTTCTGTCCTCACTGTGGTGTATGTGTGCATCACTGGATAGGAAGTCAGTCCCATGTGCCTTCCAAGTTCTGGTCTTGTCACTTAGCAGTCAGTGGCTTCAAGCAGGCACTTCTTTTCTCTGTGCTTTGATTTTCTCTTTATAAAATGTGAAGGTTAGACTACATAAGCTTCAGAAGTTCATATCAATTCAAAATCTCAGCAAGAAATAAATTGCACCCTTAAATTAGGATAGTGAAGGAAACTGTGTACAGAGGTATGAGCACGAGGCAAGGGAACGACAAAGGACAGTGGGGCAACAGAACAATCACCACATGCAAAGGGAGGAGGGCAAGAGGCAGTTAAAGGACCCACTAGGAAAGAGTCAGGCTGCAGGGGCCACCTGCAGAGGAACTGTGACTTCCGGTCAAGGGGCAGTCAGTGCAAGTTAATGTTCAGGAAGGGTAGGATCTCTCTTTGATATCCTTCCAGAACCCAACAAGAAGCTGGAGAGTGTATCAGTTTCCCAGGGAAGAAAACAGAGTGGAGAAAAGTAGAGGGAAGACCTAGAGATGTCAATTAGCACAGGTCTCGTCCAGTTTTCACATTCTCTGATTCTGTTCATCTGGTAATTTGTGGAGGATAATTTGACCTCACTTGACCTCTGGCATGTCAAACCTGGAACTCAGGACAATCAGGGATAAGTAGACCCTAGAACACACACCAAGGTCAACACCTATCTTATCACTCACTGTACGGAATATTTCAAGGTGCTGATATCATGCTCCTAGGTTAACCTCCCAGGTCTAGATATATTATTTGATTTTCATCTTTAAAAGAAGACCCATGATCTACCAGGAATAGACCATACTTTCCATTCCTTTCTTTGAGAAACGTGACAGTTAAGACACCAGCCTGGAATCAGATTCTGACCCTGAGTAACCTGATTAAATTCTTTAAGACTTTCCAGGTTTGTAAAATGGGGATAATAGAACCTACCGCACAGAGCTGGTTGGAAAGAGTGCATGAAATGGTCAGCATGTAGCACAAAGTCCTACAGATACCAGGTAACATTTAATCCTTCACTGGGTACTTATTTTAAAAAAATTTCTTAGGAGTTGCTAATGATTTTTACCTAAGTTACCTTTCTCTGCCTTCATTCCAACTCTAAAGGAATCCTTGACACAACTTTCTAGGGTTCCCGAAATGCCAACAATTGATCAGGGATTTTTACTGAAGCTACACATGAAATGAATTTGTTTGGAGATTCATCACCTCAGACAAGATTAAATTAACAGTTTTCAGTGGAAAAATGTTCATTTTGAAAATACAAATCCTACACACTGAAAATCAAATCAAATGTAAATAAAAAAAATCAATCATCACATAATGCCATTGGAAAAATATAATCTAGAAGGAGAAAACTTGGATTCATATCAAAAAGTTTCTTTTGACCAGTGTCTTCTGTCAGTACATAATCCTATTCTCTAAAAACTTGGGGGAGACTTTGCTATTACCTATAGACATACTAAGAAATTATAAGGATGGGTAAGAGACCACCATAACTTTAAAAGACAATGTGGAAATACAAAATGTCAAGAGTAAAATAAACATCAAGTGTTGAATACCCAGGGAAGTGGGGAAGTGGGGAAGAAAGAAGTAAAGAGGCTTCTGGTGAAGCAGAAGCCAATATTCAAAGACACTGCAGTTGAACTACACATATTCATCTGGCCTGTCCACACTTCTGAAGTATATTCTTGGTCCCTGGCCCTGGGATAGTCCTTAGGTCAGCAAACCCTACCAGTCCTCCAGACACTGCTTCTGCTTTTGAAGTATCCAAGGTCTCCTGGGGAGGCAGACTCATAAAGAGCCATCCAGAGAACATGATGGACACTGAACTGTAATATGAACAAATCAATATGGGAACATAAATTCAGGGAAAGAGGAGGATCAAGTCACTAATGGCTTGCTATCAGTTAGCTTCTGCTGTGTAACAAAGTACAGTAAAACCTTGAGATTTAAACACCAGCTATATATTCAGTTTGCTGCTCTGCGGGTCAGCTGCACTGTTCTGGTCTAGGTTGGTTCAGTTCATCTCAGGTGGTTTTCTTATGTCTGTGGTCAGGCGAGAGATCTGCTGGTGCCTGAGTAGCTTATGAAAACCTCATTTGCCTGAGTGGGCACTGGGAAATAGGAGGACTAAGTCATGAGTCTCTCATCACCCGGTCTAGGCTTCTTCATGTGGAAGTAGTCACAGTGCCCCCCAAATTAACAAAGGCTGGCAAATACCAATGCATAGACTCTTTTCAAGTCTCTGTCTGCATCATGTTTGCTAAAGTCCCATTAGGCAAAGCAAGGTAAAAGGCCAAGCCTAGAGTCAGCATGGGAAGGGCTGTAAAGTCACACATGGAAGGCATGTATATATAGGAATGGGAAGAATTTGAGGCCATTTTTATAATCTATCACAAGGTTGCACACAAGTGACATTTGAGGGGAATGTAACAGCCTCCTAGGAATTTAGCAGAATAGGAGCTATTCCCTGGAAGAAGAATCAAGACAGGAACCAACATGTAAGTGTCAACATGTCTCTGACTCACCCAGGATAGAGCAAGGAGAGATTCTGAAGGGAATCTTTATCATGGGATTTTCCATTTTGTGCAGGGGTATTTGAAATATCTGTAGCTGTAGTGGATCCCATTATATGATTTCTAGCATCTCATCTTGCCTCTGGGGCTCGGAAGCTAACCCAATAAGGCTGGCAGGGTTGTTCATGTAATGCACATAACAGGTAAAAATCCTGTTATACTGGCCACCCTTACAAAGAGACCTTAAAGACAGAACATCTTGACAATGAAATCCACAGTGACTTCATAAACCATGGGAAGCAGAGCTGTGGCATCAGAGTCAGAAAAACAAATGCCCTGGCAACTATGATGACGTCCCCACTCAGGGAGAAAGGAAACAAGGCCCACCAAAGCAGAACTGGATCATAAATGGTATGGCTTCTATGTCCCTCATTTCCCCTGCCTACTTGTTCCAAACCCAAGATCCAATTAAATAGTCAAGATTTGCTTGCTTCATTCATTCACTTATTCATTTACTTATCCATCAAATATTTATTGGGCACCTTCCACATGCCAAGAGAAGCTGGGAACAAACAGAGATGAGTAAGTGCCCCTGTCCCCAAGGACTCTCAACGTTTCCTAGGGTGGCAGAAGAAATAGAAACAAGTACATTTCAGCATGATGATAATTGAGAAGGAATCTCAAGTGCTAAGGGAAAGCCTGGAAGGAGAACCCAATCCAGACCAAGGGTCAGGGACAGCTTCCTGGAGACCAAAATATGTTAGCTGAATGCTAAAGAATGTTTAGGCAATAGGCAGGAAAGTGGAGGGCATTCCAGACAGAGGAAACAATAGGTACTAGGACACAGGAGGAAGGATATGGTATAATCGGGAAAAATGGAAACAGCCCCTATACTTTCTGACACACAGGAAGCCCACAGAGAAAGGGCACAAGCAGGAGACAACTAGGATGTCATCTGACAAGGGACGATGCCCCACAAGCTCTCCGCTCCCCAATATCTAGAACATTGTATCAGGTACCAGTTAGTCACCCTTCCTGACAAACTGAGCAGAACCCATCATGAAGGAACTCAAGTCCCTGACTTGCCTCAAGCAGTGTCTATACTGAATCATGGAATATACTTTGGCCCCTATTTTTAGCATCACTGGATAGTTAGGGTGATTTGGGGGAAGGATGCGATTCCCTGAAGCCTCATCAAGACCCCATACAGACTTTTTCTGCAGGCAAACTTGATTTACTTCTTCTCTTCAGGATGAAAGAAGACAGGAGAGTGAAGAAGGACACCAGGGAGTCCTCCCATTCAAACAGCTCTAATTCAAGAATGCTGCCTTGATTGGCTGGCAGAACTGAAGGCCACAGTGCAGCTCAGAGTTGAACAATATTAACAACAGTAATAATAACATGGGCATTTTATAAGAGACAAGCCCTTGACTAAATTCCTCTTGGATATAATCTCATTTATTCCTCATATTAACTCTGTGGAGATATTTCTATCATAATGAGCCATGAAACTTAGAGATAAAGCATGATGACTTATGTCAGGTCACAGGAGTCACAGAGACAGAATTTGTGTCCTCTCCCATCTCTGCTGTTTCCTAACCCAGGCTCCCCTATTTGACACCCAATTTTATCAGATAACGTTTATTCATTCAGGGATCTTTCTGCATCCCACCTGGTGTACTGAGCCTGCAGAGGATGAATCAGACATGGTCTTGAGCCTAAAGTTCTTCTGCCCTTGTAGGATATTCCTGAATTCAATCATCCATTAATTTAATCAATATGATTAAGCACCTACTGTGTGCCAGGAACTCTGTAAGTGCTAGGAAATAGAAGTGAAAAATGAAGTCAAATTTCTTATCTATTGTAATGGGATTCAAGACATGTACCTAAGTAAATATCATCAGGGTACCATGCCACAGGGGCCGGAAGCTCACATTCCTGACTCCCAGCTAAGTAGTTATCAGCAAAACTTCTCGAAAGAGCTGTTTCTAGTCACCATCTCCACTTCTTTCCTCTTGTCTCTCTCATCTCGCTCCATCTGGGCTTCTGATTCACTGCTCCACTGAAGCTGCTCTTCTCAAGACAACTAGAGCTCAAGGTCACCAAGCTGACTGGTTGCTTTTCTAGCCTTCTCTTACAATACCATTTCACAGAGTTGATAGTCTGTCTTTGTCAAAACACGTTTCCCTTGATTTCCTTGACAGCACATTCTCTAGGTGTTCCTCATGTTTCACTGACCATCCCTTTTTGAACTTTGCTAGCTTGTCCTCTCCACTTAACCTCTAAATATTTTATCTCCTTAAGGATTGGTATCCAGGCCCCTTTTCCTATCTATTCTTTCCCACCTTATGGCTTTAAATATCATTTATACTGGCACCCAAATGTGTATCTCTAGTCCTGACTTCTCTCGGGAACTCTAGACACTTAAATCCAAATGTCCACGGACACCAAACTCAACATTCAAAATAGAAACTCATGATTTTTACTACCAGTCCTACTACTTTCTCATTCAGTAAACAGCATCACCATCTGCTGGGTAGCTTGAGCCAAAAGTATGTCCTCCTTTATTCTTCTCTGTCCCTCACTCCCCACATCCAACCTTCAGTGCTGCTGATGCAAGGCATATCTTGATCCCTTCACTTCCCTCCATCTTCACTATTCCATTATTTCTTATCTTGATGACTACAGAAGCCTTTGGGTTGGTCTCCTGGCTCTGCCATGTTATTTATATCTCAGTGTATATGTCACCACCTCAGAAGGGGCTTCCATGATTACCCACTCTGTTTTAATTCTCCAAATGGTACATATTACCAATGAATGTACAAAAGTATATCTGTTTCCAGTCCATTTATTCTCACTAGAATGTAAGATTCAAGAAAGTAAAGAGCTTATTTTTGCCTTGTTTAGGATACTGAGGAGTTACTAATGAAAATGGAGTAACCAGTAAAGGCTGAAGAAATGAAAAGATGAATTCCTAGGACTCCTGTAATAAGAAAAGATCATTTTGATACGTGAAGAAGTTGCTAATAAAGGTCTATCACTTTTGTGATCCAGGAAGGAAGCCAGAGGGGCAGGACCTGCAGCAGCCCCAAAACTATCAGGGATGGAACCACAAGGCAATCCATTTGTCAAAACGGAAGAATGGACAAAGACTTTTATTGAGACTATCAGAGACTTTTTCACACCAAACACACAGAATATGTATTTCCCAAAATACAATTCTGAAATATTCAGGCAGCTGGACCAGATTGATTATAGCTAAACTGGAGCATGCCACTGAAGTCTCCCAGGTTGAAGCATTACGACTGATAGGTGCCTGTAAGTGGATAGTTCTGGCAGATGTTTGGGATGAATGAACCATTTAGAAAGAAGAAAGCCATCCAGCTGCCATTCTTTGAGAGTAGAAAATTCTATCAGAAGGCCCAGAAATACCGAATGCTCGGGAATTTGAGTCAGAACAGAGCCCATGATGACAGTGAGAATTCAAACTGGGTAAATGAGCAAAACCAAGGCTCCCCATATAGATGCACCATGAGGACTCCCCCCAAGGCCCACAGCTGCTCCGCCCACAGATGCTGGTGTCCAGCGTCTCACTACAATGCCGGAAGACTGAGCACATGGGTCAGACCCACAAGCCATCACTGTGCAGCAGTCCTTAGCAAAAACTCAGGCACAGAAAGGCTGTTCAAAAACAGACCACAGAGTACCTGAGTTTTTATTGATGGAAGCACTCAAACAACCCAATTGTTTGCAACCAGAAGCTAAATGACTCATAATCTCCTCCAGAGAGGTCATAGCACACTGGGATTGACTGCAGAGCAATATGGATAAGCTAGTTTTTTAAAGGTCCAAATTTTCTGATATGTGAATAAATCAACTTAATGGATGCTCAACCAGATAACTTCTTGAAGACGTGGGTGTGTCTTTGTCCACCTTTGTATCATCACAGTACTTCACTATCTAGGAGACAAGAAACAAGGGTTTGTCTATTAAAGAAATCTCAGCTCCGTCGTCTCCTCTAACTTGCTCATGCATCCTCTCTCTCTCTCCTCACTGCCTCTCTTCCTCTCCCTCTTCATTCTCTCTTTCTACACACACACACAGCCTCTCTACTAGGGCCTGGTGCTCAAGAGTCCTTAAACCGGTGGAGAAGTGGATCATACTATTCCATAATGACTTACCCTAACCCTAACCCAAAAGCTAACAGATGGACAAGAATGGAGGTGCCCTGGACCAACAATGGAGGAGAGGCTGCCAAAACACATCTGGCTCTTAGGATATTAGGTAAGAGACTATGGACTTCTGCTAACATAATTACTATCATAGTCACATCATCTCTGTCCTCTCTGAAAGGCGGAAGAAAATATCTAGTGTGGAACGTGGTTCACAAATGATGTTCACCAAGTCAAAACCCCTCTGGATCTCAAAACACCTGAAGTCAGACATTTCCCCGGCCAAATGTGACTCCACTACTTTCTTCCTAAACATCCTTGGGCAAGTTATTTAAGCTCTAACAGGCTCGCTTTGCTCATCACACAGGTGGCCATGATGAGAGTGCCCACAGAGTGGTTGTGGAGATAAAGTGAGATGAATTACATAAAGCCCTTGGCAATAGGCCTGGCACAAAATATGCACTCAACAAATGACATTGCAAATGCCATTTACTGTGCTCCCCTACTTGGCTCTCACCTTCATGCCTGACACCTGTGCCTCTCCTTTTGGGATGTGTGAGCTTGGTCAAAAATATGTTTCTTCACCGAAAGAAAAAGCCTCTGGGATTTTCATTCAGTTTTGCCTGCATTTTCCCCCTGTTCCATGGCACAACAGTGATGATAACAAAGATCCAATCCCTGTCTCTAAACTGCTAAGCTTTTAATATCCCTGGGCCTTTAAAGTCAGTGTTCTGCCTATGTATGGAGAGCAGAAAGTGACTCAGCAGCCTACTATGCCTATGGATAGATGGGACAATCCCTTGGGGCTATCCCACTGCCTCCATGCTGTTTCTGTTCCATCAATCCTCAAATGCTAATTTGGTTTAATTCAAGGATATGTCTATGTTGTCTCCAGAAAGAATGTTGTACAGAAAGCTGGAAAATAAGAAGTCAGGGCTAGACCTTTGGGAATCTGAGGGACCCACTGTCCTTCCTCAAATCAACCTACAACGATTAGCTAAACACCTACTATGTGCCAAGTACTACGCTGGGGATGGGGATATAGTCTCTGACAAGACAGACTCCTGCCATGAAGAATATATGGAAGATTCCATGCAGAATGTACAGGACCTGCTATGCAGAATATATGGATGACTGAGCCAACAAATCATGCATTCATTACAATTAATTTCACAAACTGTCAATTACACATTGCAGTGAGTGTTACTAAGAAAAAATGCAGTGAGTTTTAAGACTCCTTAAGGTGGTCTGGAGATTCTAGGATTGCTTGCATAAGACAGTAATATCTAATCAAGGACCTGTCTAGAGAGTGATAAGAATTAGCCAACCAAAGAGGTTGAAAGGGGGAGGGGGCAATAAAAAGACTTGTGAAAGCCCACAACATCAAAAATGTCAAGGAACTAAAAAAAAAAAGAATAAGGTTTCCAGAATACTGGGGGCTTGGAGGAGATGGGGAGAAGATAGATAGACAGACTGACCAACAGACCAACAGAGGACTGAATTGAATTGAACTGAACTGAATCGAATCGAATCGAAGCGAAGCAAAGCGAATTGAAACTTCGGCAAAAGTTGGCAAACTCCAGCAGGGTCAAATCTGGCCTGCTGATTTTTGTCTAGTACCCCCCAGCTAAGAATATTTTTTTATGTTTTAAAATAGTTTAACAAATAAAAAGAATATTTAATGAGATGTAAAAATGACATGAAATTCAAACTGCAGTATTCATAAATGAAGTTTTACGGAACACAGCCACTCCCATATATCCACATAATGCCCATGGCTGCTTTCAAGCTACAGTGGCAAGCAGTCACAACAGAGACCACATGGCACACAAGCCTAAAGTATACACTAAAATACTTACCTAGCTCTTTACAGAAAAAGGTTTGCCAACCCCCAATCTAGTGAGGTAGGCAGAGGTCAGACTATATAATCTTTTAGGTCACAATGAACATTTAGGATCTCATCCCAAGAAATGGGGAACTCATTAACTCATTCAAGAAGCAAGAGAACAGCATAATCTAGCACACTGGACTAACCCGGGAGCTTCCAAAGTTCGGATGCATGAGTCCTAGTCCCAAAGGCTATCTATGCATTAGTTGGCCTTGTGTGTGGCCTGGGTGTGGACTGTGGAATTTTTTTAAGATTCCTAGGTGATTCTAATGCGCAGATAAGTTTAGGAACTATGAATAAAATCACATTTGCACTTTTAAAAGAACATCGGAACTCCATCAGGTTACACATTAAAATCACCTGGAGGGTATTTTCAAACAAACTGATGCCCAGGCCCAACCAGGTTAATTAAATCAGGATCTCTCTAGAGCTGGGCTCCAAGACGGGCATTAAGAAAGGCAACCTGCAGCATCTGTCACAAGGGGAAAAGTCTGACAGACTTGGGCTTTTCCTGTGCTATTCCCTTACCCGGGATGCCTTCTGGCTCCCTCTCTGTACGTTTGCTCACAGACTGATTCACTGCCTCCAGACTCTTGGCATCTCTGTTCCCCTTGCCTGGAAACTCTCCTGCCTTTCCATCACCAGTCTAATTCAACATTTCATCTGAGACCTTGATCAGGATTTTACTCCATCATGGTCATACCCAAACTCCTATTTTCTTTAAATACATACACATTAATACATGACACTTGAACCAGCTTTGAACCCAGGTTTTACTCATACAAACTGTGTCTTTGGACAAGTCACTTTCTCCCTCCAGTTCCTCCCACATGGAGTGAGATAATAATGCCCACCCCACAATGTTGTCGGAAGGATCAAAGGAGATTTCTGTGGGTGGAAAGTGGTCTGTGAACAATAAAGCACTGAACACCGATTAGCTGCCAGCATTTCTACACAGCCAGCTAACTCATAAGAAGGAACAAAAGTAGTTTGTGGAAAGTGTCACTCACAAAAGTGCAAAAGATCTCTTTATTCTCCTCCCTCTCGCCTTCCCATAGCAAAGCTGGAGGAGGATTCTAGCAAGCCTTAAAGTATACCTACCAGCTGCAAATTAATTTAGTGATGAGTGAGGATGACTTCTTCAAAGAGAAAGGCGATCCAGAGAAGCCAGAAGGCTCCCTGCACTGCTGATCACAGTGGAATGAAAGCCAAGAGCACAGCTCAGATCATCGAAGAGAATGAGTCACAGCACCTGGCGAAGAGGCAAGACTTCAGCCAGACGCCAGTCAGAGCTAAGGAGCACGGCTCTTGCAAATAACTCAGATGAGTTCCTGTAACTGTTAACAACCCCAAGATGACCCCTGCCCTCATGCATGAAGCTAAAAATGAATGGTGGCGGACGGCACTGAAACAGTAAGTGTACCTGGTCAGACTGACCATCCATCTGATGTGAATCCTCACAGGATGTCATCAGATAAAGACTTCCGTCCTTTTGATGATAAAACAAAATGCAGAAGCAGGAAAGTGTCTAAAATATACATGGATGCTTTGGCGGTAATTTAAAAAGGGAACATTCTTGTAATTATCACTACAGTCAAGAGATAAAACATGACAGCACTTTAGAAGCAAGCCCAGAGGTAATCACTCTCCTTGTTCTCATGATCTGTATCTCTTCCCTTTTCTTTCTAAAATTTCCACTTACCTAAGTCTCTAAACAAATTTGTTTGTTTCAGACTTCTATGAATGGAATCACACTGTATGTGTTCTTTGGGATTCTGCTTCTTCTGCCCAGCATTACGTTTGTGACCCCAAAGTATTTATGTGAAATGACATGACATCTGAAATTTGATTTAAAATACTGTGAAGATGGAGGAGTCACAATGTTGAATAAATGGGCCATAAACTGATCACTATTGAACCTAGGCAATGGATACATTAGGTTCTTCATACTATACTCCTGACTTTTAGATATGTTTCAAACTTTTTGGAACAAAAAATTGTTTAAATTACTCTGAGATTCATTTTGACCACAGTTTCTTCATTTTTATTGTTGTATAGCAGTAGTTCTCTAGGAAAGGTCCCCAAACCAGGAGCGTCAGAATCATCTGGGAATCTGAAATGCAAATTATTTGGCTCCACCCCACACTTACTGAATCAGAAACTTGGGGTGGGACCCAGCAATCTGTGTTTTAATATGCTCTCCAGATAGTCCTGATACATGTTCAAATTAGATAACCACTATTGAATAGTACTCTATTATCCAAATATACCACAATTATGTATTCATTCTACTACTGATGCACTGTGTATTATTTCAAGTTTTAGGATTCCAACTCTGTGGATATTATAAATATTCTTTTTTTTTTTTAAGATCTTATTTTATTTATTTGTCAGAGAGAGAGAGCACAAGCAGGGGGAGCGGCAGGCAGAGGAAGAAAGAGAAGCAGGCTCCCAGCTGAGCAGGGAGTCCTGATGTGGGGCTCGATCCTAGGACCCTGGGATCATGACCTGAGCGGAAGGCAGAGGTTTAACTGACTGAGCCACCCAGGTGTCCCCATATTATAAATATTCTTATACAAGACTTCTGGTGACAAGAGTCTCTCTGATACAGACCTAATGGTAAGATAACAAAATCATAGGTTGAATTATCTTCAACAGTACACAATAATGCCAAACTATTTTCAGAGAGATTCACCAATTCACAACCCTATTGGTAAAGTATGAAAGTACCCTTTGCTCTACATTCTTGTTAATACTTCATATTTTTCAGATATTTTAATTGTTTCCATTCTAGAGCATTATGCACTATCAGGCTTTCCAACTTGAGATCAAAAAAATATACACTAGGGAATAGATATATTAGGGGATAGAACTCTAGACATGAAATCATAGTTTTGCAAATATGTTAGTTGATGGGTTTGCATGAAATGGGCCTGATTTCAGAAAGAATCTGGAATGATGGAGAAACTGCGAAGGTCATTGGGATTATATACTTTGGAAAGCAAGAGGGAATGTGGTATAAAATGTTATTAAGAAGTGAAGCAAGGACAAATCAGGGACCTTACAGATGTGCTAAACACTTTCAATTTTATTCCAAGTGAAATGAAAAGCCAATGAAAGGTTTTCAGAAGAGTAATTTACATAATTATACTTCTGTATTTGTATATATTTAAAATATTTCAGGCGCACATCCACTTGTAGCTATGATGAGGATGCATGATGCTTCAGACCAATGCTTCTGCTGAAACAACGAAAAAAGCTGGACAAAGCACAGAGAGGCACACACACACACACACCTGCTTGGAGCCATCAGAGTTACTGAGACAACTGGGAGCTGAGAGGACAAAATAATCCTGGAGAAGAGAGAACCACAGAGAGGTAAGCCAAAATTCTGCCGCCACTCTTTCCCTTGGGACATTGGCCATAACTAGGTGAGGGGAAGGGGCAGAGGATCCAGGCAAAGAGCCTCCGCAGAACTACTTATGAAGAGGCAACAATACCAGAAGAAATTTTGGCAGTCTCTTGAAGATAGAAAGACAGAAATTAAAGACTTAAGAGGCCAAGATCCCAGTAAGAAGCAGAAAACTAAGCCCAACGCTTGGCTGGTACTCCCCTTAAGACGTTGGTTGACTTCTGAAGTTTTGCAGGGCAGGGGACTGAGAGGTCCAGGAGAAAGCTCCCAAAAGGTTTTCAGTAGGAGTTTTAGCAGTCTTACAGTGCTGAGGAGAGAACAGTTACAGTACTGAACAAGCCAGCAGGAGAAGACATTGAGAATAGCTCATGCTCTTAGCTGAAATCCCACGAAAAGCTACACCCCGGGAGGAGGCATTGGCCAGCAGCAGACAGAGCCCTATCAAAATTAAAACATCACCTATAGTTAAGCACAACCCCTAAGTGGATTACAATAATAAGTCCACCAATATGCCTGCCTAGAAGCTATTTTCTCTCGAGAAAAATAACATCATCTACAACATCTATAATTTTGCATACAAAATGTTGAGCATATAGTCAAATGTACTAGGCATGCCAAGATGTAGACCCAAAACCCAGAGGAAAACAAACAGATCACACACAAAGAAACCACTAGTGATTCAGATATTGAAATTTGTATAAAAAGAGCCTAGGTATACTCAAGAATATAATATCAAGAAGGAGAAATTACATGCATAAGACAGAGAATTCAAATCAATGAAAAGGAACAAATCAGGAAAAAAAGGATCAATTGGAACTTCTAGGAGTGTGAAATTAATAATCAATAGATAAGGCTGAACAACAGATTAGACATAGCAGAAGAGAGGATTAATAAATTGGAAGGCAGATAAAAAATTTTTCAAAACTGAATCACCGCATAAAATGGAAAATAAAAAGTGTAAGAGACGTGTGACAGAGTAAAAGTTCTAAATTATATAAATTTGAGACACAGAAGTAAGAAAGAATGGGACAGTAAAATTATTTAAAGAGATAACAGCAAACTGATCAGAGACATCAATGCACAAATACAAAAATTAAGAATCCCAGCAAGGTTGACAGCAAATAGACAGTAAAAAATAATCAATAACGCCACACCTGGGGACATCTTAGAAAAACTGATAAAAACCAAAGACAAAGAGAAAATCTTAAAAGCAACCAGAAGAAAAAAAAAACACACATTATCTTCAACAGCATAATAATAATGTTGGTGAATGGCTGATTTTTCTCCAGAAATGACAGAAACATGAAGACAATGGAAGAATGTTTTAGAGTGCTGAAAATCCCTCAAACATAGAATTACATACTCAGAGAAAATGTCATTCAAAAATGATGGCAAAATTGGGACGCCTGGGTGGCTCAGTTGGTTGGACGACTGCCTTCGGCTCAGGTCATGATCCTGGGGTCCCAGGATCGAGTCCCGCATCGGACTCCCAGCTCCATGGGGAGTCTGCTTCTCTCTCTGACCTTCTTCTCGTTCATGCTCTCTCTCACTGTCTCTCTCTCAAGTAAATAAATAAAATCTTAAAAAATAAATAAATAAATAAATAAAATCTTTAAAAAAAATGATGGCAAAATTAAGACAGTTTCAGATAAACACAAACTGACAGTAATTGTTACTAACAAACACTCACTTTAAAAAAAAAATGTTAAAGAAAGTTTAACTGGGCAGAAGAAAATAATCCCAGATGAAAACATGGTAATGTAGAAAAAAAAAAGGAGCAATAAAAAGATAAACATGGGGGAAATAAGAATGAATACTGACTGTCTAAAGTAACAAAAATAATATGATAGATTTTCTTTTTTTTTAAGTTTTATTTATTTATTTGACAGAGATCACAAGTAGGCAGAAAGGCAAGCAGAGATGGGGGGAGCAGGCTCCCTGCTGAGCAGAGAGCCCAATGCATGCGGGGCTTGATCCCAGAACCCTGGGATCATGACCTGAGCCAAAGGCAGAGGCTTTAACCCACTGAGCCACCCAGGCACCTCTCGATTTTCTAAATATGTAGATTAAAATGCATGACAACAGTAACAGAAAGGATGTACGGGGGTAAACAGAATTAAAATACAATAAGGAACCTTACTATACAGTATTGTACTAAATAAATAAATAAACAAAACAAAATAAAATACCGACAGACTATAAACTATGGGTCAATCACAGAAATATTATATTGAGCAAAAGAAGCCAGAATTAAGAGTACATACTATACTGTTACATTTATATGATGTTCTAACCAAGTGAAACTAATTCATGATGCAAAAAGTCAGGATAAGTTATCCTTGGAGTATCAGAAACTAGAAAGGGGCAGAAGGGGACCTCTGGGAGGTTGGTAATATTCAATTTCTTGATCTAGTGGCAGATTACATCAAAGTGTTTGCTTTATGGAAATTGATCAAACTCTATACTTAGGATTGTTTGTTTTCTATATGTATTTCCAAAAGACATTAAAAATATATTTCAGACTAACAGAAAGTTATACAAAAAATAACAAGACTGTATCAACCATCAAAATTAGAAACAAAACATTACTGGTATAGTTGGTATGTGTGTTACTCCCTCATTATAACTGCCGCCCCCAGAGATAACCACTCCCATGAGTGAGGCGTTCATCATTCCTCTGCACTCTTATTCCCTTTACTCCTTGGACTCAACTAAACAATGTATAGAGCTCTTTTATATGTTTTAAACTACATATAAAATATAACTTGATCTCTATTTTTATTTTTTTAAGACTTATTTATTTAGAGAGAGAGGGAGAGAGCAAGTGGGGAAAGGGACAAAGGGGAAGAATCTCAAGCAGACTCCCTGCTGAGCACAGAGCCCACCTGGGGTTCAAAGATCTCAGGACCCTGAGATCATGACCAAGCCAAAATCAAGAGCCAGACACTGAACCGATTGAGCCACCAAGGTGCCCCAGTTTCTATTTTTAAAAGATCATTCTGAAAGGGGCACAAGGCAACTTTCTAAAATTATAAAAAATATGCTATATCCTGATAGGAATATTGCTTACATGGGTACAAACATTTGTCAAACACATCAAGCTATGCATTTAATATCTGTGCATTTTGCTGTAGATAAATGTTATCTCACTTAAAACAAAAATTTTTAAGAGACCATTCTAGCTACTTCATTGCCAGAAAAGAAACCAACAAGGCCAGTTCAAATACTCCAGTAGACCTGATAGTGCCAAACTCATCTATCCAAGGAGGAAGGACATAAAGACAGCTTGTGGGCACAGTTCTTTGAGCGGTTTAACTGGGAAGTGGAGCAGTAACTGGAGAAGTAAGGCCAAAGGAAAATAAAAGATCAAGCTTCACCCAGTTGAGAGGAAACACTGAAGACAAAGAAGAGAAGTAGGATCAAGGACGGAGCAAAATCCTTGAGATAAGAGGGGATGGGATATGAAGCGCAGGTGGTTTGGTCTTTCCCAGGACACAATGTCTTTTCGCCCTCTAACTGGGCAGAAATAAAAAGGGAACAGATGTAAGAAAAATGTAAAGAAAAGATGTAAGAAAGAGTGTTTGGTAGTGGAAAGATAACGAAGCTCCCACAATACTCAAAAGCAGGAATACTATTATTTACCCTTGATTATACTTCACCTTGTACTCAAGAGGGGATGAATAAGTGAAGATTAAAATGTTTCATATTTTCTTAGTACATTTGTATGTCATTGGTCATAGTCTACAATGGGACTGAAAAAAACAGTCTCTTCAGAAATAATTCACCTTAGATATCAAAAGCATTTTCCTTTTTCTCATTTTTATTTTTGTGTGTTCTTGGAAGAAAAGCAATCTGCATCTTCCAGTGTTATCAGCTCTTCATTTTATCAGAAAAAAAAAAATAAAACCTATGTTCATCCTCCAAAATAATTTTGAAGCAGAATTCACCAATGGAACAATTCTCATAGGAAATAAAGAGAGAGAGTCTATACCCCTATATTACCACAATTTGTAACAATCGTAAGGATATACTGGATAAAGAAACTGGAAGCTCTTGCCAAGAAGGATTAACCTCTGTCATGGAAACATTCCTGCTGCTTGTTGGTACGTCACATGTATACCCTGAGTGACAAGCCTTTAGCTCATATACAGGAATCTCAGGGTGGTCCCAAGCCAAACCTGAATGCACCCAGCAGGACAGAAGCACCTCCTGTGTTAGGAGATGAGTCAGTATACTGTCCTGTTTACATATCACTAATCAATTACGAAAGGAAGAAAAATTATAAATGCATTTCTTGCACCATAAATTGGCATGTGTTGTACTACACCAAGTTCCATTTAAAAGGACTCCATTCATGCAAGAAGTGCCGATTTGGTTGGCTTAGCAGTTCAATTTTTATGCTTACAATTCATTTATATACTCACTATGTATATTGAGTGCACGTTCATATTTCCTGTTGCCACAGCCAGACTGTGAGTGCATATGTTTTTGTCATTCTTCACTACAGTAATTCAGAACTTCAGCTGTCAAGTTTGGAGCTAATATTCTCGTATATGCCATTCGTGCACTACTCTTAAAAATAATTCCTTGTTTGCTCTCAGAGGCTCCAACCTGACATGATATATGAAATGGCAGGATCAATTCTTTAAAAATAACCTAGATCTTTATATGCAGCTACAATATATTTTTTTTTCCTTGAAAATATCCCCTTTCCTATCATTCCCTTTATTCAGTAATTATAAACCCTGGTCAAGCAGTAAAATAGGACAACATGTTAAACATCAACAAACCACAAAGAGCAGTGTTTACAGGGAGGAAAAGGAAGAAAATCTCAGTTTCCTGCTACACTATCCTTTGAGGCACTGTCATTTTAAGTGTGGAAGCATCAATTATTTCTTCTATGCTGAAGGATTTATACATTTAAAGGTTCCATAGGTCCACAAAGAAAATAAGCAATCGTTTCTCTGTATCATTAAACACAACAGGATACCAGTCCTGTGCGGGTTTTAAAACACCAGCAGAATTACGTGGGTGAACACTAAGGTTTAATATTTCACTTTCAAGAGAAACAGAGTTATTAGGTGGCCAAAGGACATCGGGACCATCCTTCAAGTTGTCAGTTGCACTGTGTTTCGGGGACCAAAGACTAGCTCCATTGCAGCATCTTGTAGTCCTAGAGTCTGAAGAAACCTCAGGGTCTCCTAGCCCAATCTGTCACCCAAGAATTTTACCGAAATTTTCCCCTCAATATCTCTGACAGATGGTCAGCCTCTGTTGCAATTACTCCACTGGAGAGTTCGTAAGAGAAGATTCTCAAGGGATGTGATGCAAGACTAGAACCAACCATTCAGACAGGGAGTAAGGCTCCAGTCAGCAAGGCTGCAGGATACAGACAGCGTTGCCAAACGCTAAAATCAGACTCCCAGGAGAATGAGATTTGAAATCAGCAATGATAGGGGTTCAGATATGTAGAACCCCAATTCTGGAACCCTCCTCAGTCCCCTCACTGGCCTGGGGAGGAGCTCCCACAATCTGGAAGCAAGGAGCCTTTTCAACGACTGATTTCTTAAAGTAAGAAATGACACTTTCAGACTCACAGCAAGGGTTTATCAAGCTCAGAAAGGATCAGATCCTTTCCTTCTAAAAACCAAGCCCAGGGACCCCCTGCTGGAACTGCTAATGTTTAAAATCTTAAACTTTGGTCTTAAAACCCTTACTAAAACATTTCGGGCTCTTCTTTTCAAGGTGCATATAGGCTCTGCTCTAACTGAAGTTGCTCGGTTGGTGTAGGGTTGATGTGTGGGGGTTGATGTTTTCAGCGCAGCCCTTCATCCCGCCTAGGAGTCTGGCTTATCCTCCCAAGAAAGGCGGGCGCTAGCGGTGGAGCGGTCAGTACATCCCCAGCCGGACCCAGGACGGGGCGGCCCGGCCCTTACCTGTCGATGCTGATCACGCATAAGGTCATGATCGAGGCCGTGCAGCACATGACGTCCATGGCGATGAAGACGTTGCAGAAGAAGTGGCCAAAGATCCACTTGCCCCCGATGAGGTCGGTGACGCTGACGAAGGGCATGACCGCCACGGCCACCGAGAGGTCGGCCAGCGCCAGGGACACGATCAGGTAGTTGGAGGGCTGGCGGAGCTTCTTGACGAAGCACACCGAGATCACCACCAGGCAGTTGCCTGCGATCGTCAGCAGCGTGATGAGCGTCAGGATGGAGCCGATCACAACTTTCTCGGCTCTGCCATAGTTGATCTGCTCCCCGCAGCCGGAGGCATTGTCCGGCGGCGCGTCCCAGGTGGGCACCGGGCTGGCCGTCACCTCTGGGACCCCGCGCAGCAGGTGCGGCGCCCAGGATCCCGAGACCGGGCCGGCGCCGTCGGGGCTCAGGTCCGGCAGCCCGCGCCCCACCTCCGGCAGGAGCAAAGAGCGGAGGTGCCCGTAGAGGTCCGG
Source organism: Mustela nigripes (assembly GCF_022355385.1). NCBI lineage: Eukaryota > Metazoa > Chordata > Mammalia > Carnivora > Mustelidae > Mustela > Mustela nigripes. The sequence goes on from NC_081560.1 coordinate 156,510,377, forward strand.
GCGGCCGCTGCTGTTAACGTCCATCATCGTGCCGCTGTGCGCTGCTGCCCATGGAGCCGGCGCCCCCGCCACGCGCTCCGGCCTCCGGCCCGGGGGCTTCACCTCGCCGGTTCCGCTCCGCCCGGCCCAGCCATGGGACCCGCGCCGGCCGCTGGGGGGCGCCTCGGCTCGGCCCCGCGGCCCCGCACGTCCCGGGGCCCCAGCCGCTGCGGACCACGCGGGAGCACGACCGCGCCGAGACTCCCCGCGGGAGGCGCCCCCGACACAGACGGACGCCCGCGACGCGCGGCTCACGGGCCCGCGGGCGCCGCTCGGCTGGCCGCCCCGCAGCCCGCAGCCGCCGCGCGCCTCGGCCGAGCGCGCCCGGCAGGCAGCGGCAGAAGTTGCGGAGTGCGCCCCGCCCCTCGCGCCCGCCGCCGCCGCTCCCCTGCGGCAGCGGCGCCGCGTCCCCGCTGCCGCCGCCGCCGCTGCCCGCGCCCCTCCGGCTCCCGGGACGGGCTTCCCCGGCTGGGCCGGGCCGCCGCCTCTCCCGCACCTCCCCGCCGGGTGGGGGGCGGTGCTCCCCGCGCCTCTCGGGATCCGGAGCCGGTTTGCTCCCAGATCCCTCTGTGCGGCTGGAGGCGCAGACCCCCTCCGACAGACTCGAGCCTCCTCACAGAATGAACGACACTTGGATGGGGGAGGACAAGGGGACCGGCGGACGCTCGGACTCACTGCAAAATGAAGAACCTCAAGAGGATTTTTTTTTTTTTTCTTAATTAAAAAACCTTTTCGAGCACCACACCAAGCAACAAATAGATACTTCCGTTTCCCATTTTGACCACTTCTGGGAGAAAGCGAAGATGGAAAAGGAGAAGCAGCCGACTGGGGTGGGGGTGGGAGCTCAGAAGAAAGCAGGGAGAGGGTGGGCTGCCTTCAGGAGGAGCTGGGGGCTCTGGGGAAGAGCCCACCACGGGGCTTAAACCCATTGTGACTAACCCTCCAGCGTCTAGAAACAGGCCTTTCGGGCTCTGCAAATAGATCCGGGGAGCTTTTCTATTCCGACTTCGAAGCCTAATATACTGAAATAAGGGTTAATTTTTCCCATGGTATTCTGGAAATCTTGCCCATAAGCGAAGAAATGACCGGTTATGGTGTTCTGCAAAAGAACCCTGGAGGTGTATGTTGACTTAGTGCCTATTGCCTAAAACCCCCTTGATATTCAAAGCCTGTCAGAGTGGCTGATTTTTACTATTTGACACTTACTTCACTCCATTTTGTATAAAGGTTTTATTGTAAACCAGCAGTGATTTCTTTAAAGACTCTAAAAATAATCAAATCTGTTTTCTTTTCTAGATGGCCCTAGCAGATTATAAATAGGAAGAAAGGGAACACAAACCTCAAAATGTATTGATCTGAGAGCTGAATAATACTCTCATTCTACAAGGTGGGTATTAGCCCTATTTTTCCAGATAAGGAAACACAGTTGCTACTGCATTCAGCTGGAAAGGCACAGTTAGGTTTCAAACCAAGGTTTATGTGATTAGTATGTCCATATTCTTCTCTCTACACTTAAAAACAGAATATTTTTAAGTAAAAAAAAAAAAAAATACCCACATGGTGGGCTAATGGTCACTATTTATGACCATTTCAAGGTCTCTCTCACTGAGATAAGCAGATCAATACATTGAGTCAGAGGAAGAGTGAAAGCTACATAGGCCACAAAGCAATATCATTTAGTAGTTAAGAATATGGATGAGGAAATGTCTTCAATCTTACTTATGTTAGTATTAAACATAATTTCAGACAAAAGAAAACTAGTTTGGTGCTGGAAGGCATCGAAGAAACCATTTGTTTACCTTTCAAGACAGGGGAACAGAGGTTGAGAGACCGTTAATGACTGAACCAAGATCTTATACGACTACACTGAAATGGTTTAATTCTCGGGTTTTGAGTTTAGAATTGTCTCAAGGACTCTTGAAAATTCTCTAAGGTGGTAATTTCACAAGCTACGTTTGACTTTTCTTATTTTAACTCTTTAATCATTTTAACTTATCTTTTTTTTTTTAATTAAGATTATTTATTTATTTATTTATTTGACAGACAGAGATCACAAGTAGGCAGAGAGGCAGGCAGAGAGAGAGGAGGAAGCAGGCTCCCCGCTGAGCAGAGAGCCTGATGCGGGGCTCGATCCCTAGACCCTGAGATCATGACCTGAGCTGAAGGCAGAGGCTTTAACCCACTGAGCCACCCAGGCGCCCCTCATTTTAACTTATCTTGACTTTCCTCTTTTTCCCCCTGAGTAATCAGGCCAACTTACATTACATTGTCTTGGCTCTCATAAACAATAGCCCACACTAATGAATTATACGAAGAATTTAAAAGCAATAGTTGTATTATTTGAATCTACAGTTAATATAATTTGCCGCCTATACTCCTACCAGCTCTTATCAGGCCTACTTATTTCATAACACCTTCTGATGTTTTTAGCCTTCATTTTTTCATTGTAGGATGCCAGATAATCAGTAAAGTACTACTTTCAAATTGACTTCCTCTTCCATTTTCTATACAGCATCAGGTCCAAACTCCCCTTTTTATAGAGCCGTCACCTCTATTACGTTATCCTGGGTGATGGCTGGGTATATTTCCTTAGAGTTGCTAGGTTTTTAATTTATAAGCTGTCACAATGCATAAACATAGTTATTGAAAATCTCAGCTTCTGCAACATTACCTTGCTTATGTTGAGTTTAAATTTCATCTATCATTATTTCGAGATCCTGACAGAACTACCTGGAATTCTTTGTTTCTCTCTAACCTTGACTAACAAATAATCCTCTCGCCATAAAAACGCTAAAAATCTCATGTATACATTTCCATAATTTTCTTGTAATGAAAAGCTAAAGGTAGAGCTTTAAAAATCCACAAAATCCCTAAACACTCACCTAAATTTGATATTTGTTTTGTCCTTCATTTCCTAGTGTTTAAAATCCATACCAAGGTGTTGCTTCCTTCACCCTCCCCCAGCCCACCTACTCTTTGGCAGTTACACTGGAGAGAATAAGAGAAGTGTTGGCATTTAAATCAAATCGTGTTGTTCGTTTTCATCCCTTTTATTTCTTTCATTTAAAAAATAACTCTGCTGCTTTAAGAAGTATGAAACCTTGTTTAGACTCTCATTTCCTATAACAACGGTCTCATAAAATTGTCAGTGAGGGTACTTGAGACTGCAGCTTTCTGATGCTTCCAACTGGTAATCTTCCTCTCTCAAAACTGCTCTGGGGTAGTAGAAAAGAGCCGCCGAGTCCTACAACAGGAATTATCGTCTTTTTATAAGCTCTTTCTCCCCCTAGGTACTCATAGCTCATCCAAAGCATATGCTTAATCATATCTATGCAGACACACACATACCCATCCATAGGACATAAACTTAAAGAGAGTTTTTTCCCCTAAAACCAGCATATTCTGGCAATCTAGATTTACTTTAAGAAACACAAGTAAAATAAAGCTTTCTAAGTCATAGGACCCACTGGCGACTCACCAGTCAGTTAAGCAGAATAATGTCATGCTGACTGGGGTTCCAGTAATTTCCAATGTCCAATGCTGCTGACTTCCTACAGAGTTACTCTTACTTTTCCGAAGTTTTTCAGTTCCTCAATTTAATACCCCATTGCCTCACTCAACTAAAATATTCACTGGGGTTTCCCTTGATCCCAATAACCAAATACTACCCTACCCTATGACTACCAGTTGGGCTGTGGGGCAGTAGCACAGGGACAGAATTCAGAACACTCATCCTCATGACAATGACTGAAATCTGTCAACAGACATTGGGGAGGCTCAGTTTGGGATAAGAGCAGCTAGCTAAGCTGGAACCAAGAATGCCCCTCTCTCTGTGACCCCTTTTACCATAGCTAGTTTTATCCTTTCTAGATTCCTGAAGCATTTTTTCCCCTATCTTTATTCTAGCATCTACCAGTGCAATATGCTTTAGATCTTATTTATTTATTTGACAGAGAGATCACAAGTAAGAGGAAAGGCGCATTCTTGGTTCCAGCTTAGCTAGCTGCTCTT
>NC_081560.1:156514826-156594243 GCF_022355385.1 Mustela nigripes
GGGGGGGGGGACCAGAAGCAGGCTCTCTGCTGAGCAGAGAGCCCCATGTGGGGCTCCATCCATGGACCCTGAAATCATGACTTGAGCCAAAGACAGAGGCTTAACCCCCTGAGCCACCCATGTGCCCCCACATATGCTTTATATATACCTGACTATCCTCCCATTAAACTGTGAACTCCCCAAAGACAAGGATATTTTCTTATTTCTTCCACGTGTTAGGTGTTCAATAAACATTTGTCAAATGAACTGAGTGTATGTATGTCTGTTATATGTATGCCTATAACCAAGTGTCACTCGTGGTATAAAAGAATTCCTCAGCTTAAAAGTGAATTGTGAGTTTGGTTTTCTTTTAGAATATACATCCTTTAATTATGCTACCTTTGTTTGCATTAGCTCCCAAGGATGACGACAAAAAATGTACTTTTTTTCTTTGGTTCCTTCCATTTAGAAAACTTCCATTCTCTTTACAAAATAAATGTAACCTTTAAAAATTGTCATAAGAAAAGATAAATAGAAAATCAAAGAACAGATAGATCCAAGAACGCTTATTTTTAAATTACTTATTTTTAAATTACTCATTTTTTTCCATACTAGGACTGTTTTTGAAATATAAGTGGTACGTGCGCGCCGCCTAGTGGGAAATCTGTTCCTCAGTATAAATTCCACAAAGAAAAACTGCCATGGAGAGCTTTTATCAGGGAACAAATTCAGTAATGTTGGCTTTCGATCTCTGAACCTGAAGGACGAATTAAAAGAAAAATTAAATTCTTCAATTTAGAGAAATGTAAAGAAAAACTGATAAAAGCAGCATTTCCTCATTGATTGAGCCAATGTTTACTGAGTCTAATAATACAAGTTGTAGTACAATGTGCAAATAGGTATGAACTAACGTTAAGTCCACAGGAAAGAGGCATTGGACCTGACTGGGGAAACCAAAGAATTCACAGAGCTAACATTTCAGTTAGGCTGCTAGAAAGAGGACAGGGTTCCATAAATATGGGGGATATTTTTAAATAAATATGTTTAGATTCTAATAGTTTAAATTAGATTTATTTTTTTTAAAGAATTTATTTATTTGAGAGAGAGAGAGAGCACAAGCAGAGGGAGAGGCAGAGGGAGAAGCAGACTCCTGGCTGAGCAGGGACCTTGACATGGGGTTCAATCTCAGGACCCTGGAATCATGACCTGAGCGGAAGGCAGACCCTTAACCCACTGAGCCCCACTAAATTTAGACTTAAATTAACTAACTGAAAATTGTCAGTATTTCTAATTTACATGTACTATTTGTAAGTAAAGGCTAAATATATATACTTGCTTTTTTTAACATGTATTAGATTTTATTTTTAAGATGATATACATATATGTATGTCGATAAAGGAGGTAATTGCATATGTGTGCGTCACCATAAACGTGAAGGCTACAAATGCAGAGTGATGCAGGGGTGCTGTATTGTCAACCCAAATAACAGCAGCACTATTATTGCAATGACATGATATCTGAAATGAGGAACAACTCTTCTAGTTTTCTAACCAACTCATAATTCCAAGCAAAGCAAAGCGCAGGCCTCCCTCTGTTTACTCAATAGTTACATTCCTGGAAACCTCTGTGCATATAAAAAAAAAATTGTAAAAAGAAATTGCTGTGCATTTATATATAAAACCTGTTTAGGTTCTAGATTAAAAAAAGAAAGAAAGAAAAAAAAAAAGATAAACAAGCTTTACCCATGCCGGACAAGGAGCGAGTGTTCATTCTACAAGATTTTCTCACACATTGCAGGATTGTTAGCATCCCTGGGCACTTCTTGCCAAAGCTAGTATCAGCCATCTCACCTCTCAATTATTGTGACAACAATAAGTCTAAAAAAATACTCACATAAATTTTCAAGTGCCCCCCACCCAGGGTTGGCTGGAAGGTGGAAGAGAGGGCAACAATACTGTTGTGGAACATTGTTTTAAAGAATGGTTCATGAGATATTTTCTGTAAAGTATGATATATGTATTTTATGTTTTCCAGGCTAAGATGCAAGATTGAGGCTATTATGTAGGTCCTTAAAGAGCAAAACTTCCTTGTGTAATTTTCATTCACAGTAATGACATAAATCGGAAAGAACAAGTTAAGCAGTATTATCATAACGTTTAAATACTTAAATCAGAGTACCTTTTTTGGATCATAGTTTTGATGCTCAGTATGAGGTTAGACCATAATTTTCATAGCTGGAAACCAGTTTCTGTGCAGAAAATGACCTGGGTTATCCCTAGCCAGATGAGTATCCCAAAGACACAATTTTGCTATCTATGAACAAATCAGTTTATGTGATTTTTTTTTTTTTTTTAAGAGCCTGATGCGGGGCTTGATCCCAGGACCCTGGGATCATGACCTGGGCCAAAGGCAGAGGCTTTAACCCACTGAGCCACCCAGGCGCCCTGATGTGAATTTTTCTTTTAAAGGGAGATGGGGGATATCAGAATATTTAAAGGAGATATATCATCAACCAAAAAGACTATATCTGACCCAGTCTTCCCTGATAAGCCAAGGTAGACATATTTTCCTTGATAACATTAGCAAGGAAAGCTCTTTCTGCAATTCAAGATGTTTTCAACAACCACTATATCCATTTACAGCTATTTGGAGCATGAACTGCGTGGTTAACTACTACGACTATTATTTTTGTATAGTGTTTAAGTTTAGAGCTCAAAATGGTTTCAAGTCAATGGTACAATAAATTGACTAAGACTCTGTGTCTTGACAAAATCTTGTCACATTGTGCTTATGATCCATAAGTCTGATGTTAAAAATGACCCCTGCAGGAATCCCATCTGTAGTCATGGTTACCAGTTCTGACAAATCTACTTTAATATTTTCAAAATTCTTCTCCATACACGCAAAAAAAAGCCACTTCCTAATGATGTGCCTTTTGGGAGTAACTTTTCCAGATGATATTTAGTCATATCGAAATTTTCAACAACACAAATAGCTTTTATATATCTACTTGATTATCAACTGCAATAGAAAATGCCCCAAAATAACTTGATTTTTAAAGGTCAATTTATTCTGCAAGTTCCAAGCTGTATTTCCAACATCCTGAGCAACAGCATTTATAGTTACCATGTTTGTAAACGCTAATTTCTGTTTAGGACCTGTTCTTTCTTTTGCTTTCAATAAACATTTTTTGTAAGCTTGCCTTCAGTTAAGAAGTTGTAGTTGCCTGAGCAATTTTTGTTTTCACTTAATATGCTCTAATTCCAAGGCAGCATCATGGTGATGAGTAATTTTATCTATCAACTTGACCAGTCCACAGGGTACCTAGATATTTGATCAAACATTGTTTGCTTGTTTGTTTTCCTGAATGAGATTAGCATTTGAATCAGTTGGCTGAGTAAAGCAGAATTAACCTCCCTAATATGGGGTGGGGGGGCTTCATCCCTAGTTGGAGGCCTGAATAGAACAAAAGGTCTGATCCTTCTTCAAGTAAGGAAGGATTCCTCCCCCCTGACTGCCTTCAAGCTGGGACAGTGTTTTGGGGGTTTTGTTTTGTGTTTTTTTCTGTCACTGGACTCAAGCTGAAAGATCAGCCTTTTCTGGGGCTTGAGCTTGCTGGCCTTCAGAATGGAAGCTATATCAGCTCTCCTGAGTCTCCAGAGGGCTAGATCTGCAGATGTGGGGACTTGTCAGCCTCCATAATCCCCTGAGCCAATCACTCATATGATAGACACACTTTTTGGCTTCACCAGCTCTGTGGCAAATGGGGGCAAATACAAGTCTGCCTAGAGGAAGGGTGCCATTTTCCAATCTGCACAAGGGCTCCTTTAAGTGCTCCATCATTGGGAATCAAAGAGGGGGTGCTTTGGGGGTTGCTGGTGTATCATGCCAGCATACCATACACACAGTTCAGTGAACTTCTGGCCGTGTGTTTAAATAAATGAATACGATCCAACAGCTACAGTTGTGATGATGTGGGTATGAAGGTGAATAAGAGCTCATGGGTTCATTGATTAAATCTGCAAATTTTGACTGAGCACTATCTACTTTGTGCCCATTGTGGATAAACCCCAGACTTCTGCATCTTGTTACTTTTTAATTCCATCCATCAAAATTTAAATCAAGCATTCCCTCCTCCAGGAAAACATCCTTTATCTCCTCCAAATCCCCCCAAACCCCCCCCCCCCCAATCTGGGACAGAAGACTCTGCCAGATGTACCTGACACACCTGTGCAAATGGTGTTATAATACTGTTTTCTTGCCTTGCCCCCCACCTCAACCATAAGCTGCCAGAGGACAGGGGCCCACAGGAGCACTCATTTACGAAAGGAGAACCAAGTGAAAAGAGGATAAGGCCAAAGATTAGCTGAACACACACTGACTTTTGGGAACAAGCTCAAGAAAGATAGGCCTTTGGGAAGAACAAGAAGGGCTTAAGGGTTGCTTTGGATACCAAAAGGCACCCTTTCTAAACTCCCCAAGGAAGAGGAAATGACTAAAGAGCCATCCATCTTCTCTGACCTCAGATATAATAGGAATAACAGTATCTCCTTCACTGGCTGGTTGTGATGATTATTCAGATAATGAATACAACGTGGATACAAAAATGGATAAACCAGATAATGGACACAAAGTACACAGAGTAATTATGCAGTACTATTATTTTCCAGGCAGATATTTTCAGGGTGTCCTTCAAACTCCAGATCCTTGCTGCCTCAGCTTCCCTTGCAGGCCAACTTCTGACCCTTCTTCCTTGTTCTTCTCCCCTATCACCATCCCATCCTATCTCTCCCTCCTCCTTTCCCAACCTCCAACTCTCTCCACTGCTTATTTTGTCCAGGAGACAATACAGGAAGGGAAAACTGAGCCAAACTGCCTGGATGTATATATAGATCTATCCCTATTACTTGAGCCATATGTTTCTCAGATGTAAAATGCAGATGTTGCTAAACAAAAACAAAAAGCCAGTACTTAACTCACGGTTGCTTTGAAAATTAAATAAGATATCCAAGTAAGTACTCACCAATTAGCTGGCCCTCAATAAAGTGTTCAGTGACTTTTCTCTATTCATTTTTTTTCTCCCCCTTTCGTTTCCTCCTCATCTAGGCCTGGGGGTGAAAATGGGAAAAGAAGTCTAAATGTACAGTTCACAAGAAAAGCACAATGACTTTCAAAGAGAGAAGCCCTCTTTCGTCTAATGCTGACATCAAAAATCAGTTATTTTATTCACCTTCACCACACCTTGGTCCTATTTCTGACCATTCTAGAACTGTGGTCATAGGTGAAGATACCTGTATGATCTTGCAAAATTAACCCTAGGTTTCCCGATGAAAAGCAGAGTTTGCTTTGCATGACCTTGTTCTATTTACAGAAGTAAAAAAAAAAAAGAAGAAAAAAAATTGTTCTTACTTAAGAAATATCAAGTACTGGAAAAAGGCAAAATATTTCTTCTTTATTAAATTTAACCAAAAGGAGAATTGCATGCTTTCACATGGAACAGAACCCTCTTAAAATTGCCTTCCGAAATCAGGAAAGAAAGCATTTAAAGAAGGACCAATCATTACGGTGTGGTCCATAGACCAGAGACTACCTAGGTACTGTTTGTTTTAAGTACAGAAATTGAAACTGTTTAGAAACGTTTACAGCACTTTGTTACTGTCGGGAAATTTAAGCCCCCAGTCAGTGGGCTCTTCTTATTTCGCGGAGTAGAGGTCGATCCGGTTGTTGTCAAACCAGTTTTATGCGGCCAGAGCCCCTGCTCACCCGTAACGCACACCGGACCACCTACGGCGTCTCCGAAGAACTGGAGGCGGGGGAGGGGACCGGAGGATGGGGTAGAGGTGAGACTCCCGGTCCAGTTTGAGAAGCCCCGATGTAAACTGTAGTTCCACAATTTTTTTTTTTTTTTTTAAAGATTTTATTTATTTATTTGACAGAGAAAGATCACAAGTAGGCAGAGAGGCAGGCAGAGAGAGAGAGAGGAGGAAGCAGACTCCCTGCCGAGCAGAGAGCCCTATGCGGGACTCGATCCCAGGACCCTGAGATCATGACCTGAGCCGAAGGCAGCGGCTTAACCCACTGAGCCACCCAGGCGCCCTGTAGTTCCACAATTTTACGTTGTCGGATAATTTATCAATCTTCGAGAGCTCATTTAAATGAAGTCCAAAAATGTGGAAACATCCAATGTGTGTGGGATATGTGCCACTTTGTTCACTTCTCAGCGGGAAAACGGACAGATTTCAATTTTGCATCTCCCCTGTCGAACCTGTCTGGCTAACCCAGTCCTGGGCTCCCCGCTCGACCGAGAGAGAGCCCTGCCATCTCGTGGCCGCAGACGGGGACCGCAAGACGGAGCCGCGCGCCGGGGACCGCCCGTTCTGACTGGACCGAGAGACCCTAGACCTTCTGCTCAGTTCTCCGTCTTCCGGATCAGCCCGTTTCAAAGAACAGAATGTACTTCAGAAGGCGGAGGGAAAAGGGTTTCTTACGACTGTTTCAAAAGGAAGTGTCCGGTTCGCGAAAGAATCACTTTCCACAGTATTTTCTGGACGAATGGTGGGAGATGAGAACGCCTCCGAGGGAAACCAAACATTCTCATTCAGAAGGCGGCAACGAAGGACTGAAGTGAGGCCGTGGATTTCAACACACTAACTTTTGCTGCTACTCTAGGCGAGGCAAGTGCCTTCGAACTTTAAAGCGAATACTTATCTAAGTGGAGAGAGGGGCGGGCGGCGCAGGTAAACTACAATTCCCAGCATGCCAGAGGGGGCGAGCCTTGCGGCTGCGCAGACGGACGCGCGGCGGTCACGTGATTTCAGCATGGCGGTGTTCGCAGATTTGGACCTGCGAGCGGGTTCCGACCTGAAGGCGCTTCGCGGGCTGGTGGAGAACGCCGCTCACCGTGAGTCTCCCCGGCTTTGCGGGCCGCGGTGCCTGCCCACTCTCGCTGTTTCCCAGACCATCGGGCCAAGTTCAAGAGGGACTCGAGGGCCTGTCCTCGTCCAGGTCTCCTGAGATCTCTGGGATGTCCCTGGTAGCTGATGCCGCCGCGGTGTTGCTCTGATCCCGGGCGCGGGAAACTCGAAGGCACCTGGGAGTTATTACCCGGTCCAGCTCCTTGTTGCCTGCCAGTTGAAAAAACTGAGGCTCTGGGAAGATGGGAGACGTGCATAGAACCCCACAGCTGAGGGATGGCAGAAGCCTGGGCTTCCGAGTGTACAAGTCACCTACTCCACTGCTTTTGGTATCACCCCTTTCCGCCTCACGGCACTATCAGAGCATTTCGGGGAATTGAGCACAGGCGGATAAAGCTGTGGAAATTCAAAGAAAAGGGGGGAGGGACGTGAGGGTGACATTGTGGGAACAGTATTAAGAAGAAGAGGAGGTAGGGGGAGGAGGGAAGAAGTACTATGCGGGTGGGAGGGGGGCAGCATGGCCAGAATGCAAGAATGTTAGGCATATTTGAATCCAAGGGAAGCCAAAGCCCTGAGAGATCCTTTTTAATGGTTGTAGTTAATCATGAGTGTTGTCTTCTCAACACTCCACTGTAAAGTGCGAGGATAGAGAAGTTTAAAAATGAGGAAGTTTCTCTGGAGCCTGTCGAATAATGGATGCTCATTAACAATTTAAGGGAGAGGAAGGAAAGAAGGAAATCAAACAGATGAGAGAGAGAGAGAGAGAGAGCCATTCTTCTGGTATTAATATGCATGATCTCTTAATACTAGTATCCTGTCGTCCTCATTGGTATTTAAGTAACTTAAAAATAGGAGTCATGATCCAGACATATTTTCAGTAGTCCGAATGTCCAGAAAAATGCTGTGTTGAGCTGATACAGCAGGGCCCTGGCCTTCAGAGAGTTCCCAATCTACTGATGGTGGGCAGCTGGAAAGAGGAGGTGAGCAGTGGTGTGAAGGAGTGATTACTCCATTTTTTCCTAGGAAAAGGGCCTCTGAGGGAAGTAGAGAGGGTCAAAAGCAAAAGAAATGAGCGAGAAAAAAAAATCGTGCTAATAATACATCACAGAAGTCAAACAGAGCCCTGTCTCTGTGCCACACACTGCTCTCAATCATCCTGTGCTTATTATCTTGTTTTCTCATGACAGTTGTGTGAGGTTAAGTTCTGTTAACACCATTTGATAGTTGAAGACCTGAAGCTTGAAGTTAAGTAACTTGTAAGTGGTAACCCATAGATTTGAAGGCAGGTGGTCTGACACCAGAGCCCATATCCACAACCACTGTTCCTACTGACCCCTAATCTTGACATGAATTGAGTCTAGCCTGTGCATACAGGGAAAAGGTTGTCCCATTTAACAAGAATGTTCGATTTTTCTTTTCAGTTGGCTATTCAGTTGTTGCCATCAATCATGTTGTTGAATTCAAGGAAAAGAAACAGGTAAAAAAACAATTTCTGAAGTTAATAACCAGCATTTACAATTGTCTTTGTTTATATTGGTAATATGGAAGCTACAGATGAGCATATTTCTTAAATGCACCCTCTTGTGTACTATCTTTTTTTTTTTTTTTTTTTTTTTTTTTTTTTAAAGATTTTATTTATTTATTTGACAGAGAGAAATCACAAGTAGGCAGAGAGGCAGGCAGAGAGAGAGAGAGAGGAGGAAGCAGGCTCCCTGCTGAGCAGAGAGCCCGATGCGGGACTCGATCCCAGGACCCTGAGATCATGACCTGAGCCGAAGGCAGCGGCTTAACCACTGAGCCACCCAGGCGCCCTCTTGTGTACTATCTTATGTTAACAGTTGAGTCAGTGCAAAGCTTTTGTGAAGTATTAGGGCATGGTAGAAAGATTCTTAAAGTTGAGGTGATGTTAATTAAACAACTTTAAGTAATTTTTAAAAGTACGTTGTCATTGACTGAATTGTAATCCCAGTATTACTCCTTTTTATTTTACTGACATGGACTCATTATTAATTCCCCTCTTACACGTGCATGTAAATGCGTATATTTCTCGTCAGGCCCAACAACTGTACCTTTTAGATTTTTTCAGTCTAAAAACTATTTTTCATCTCTCCTCTCCATTGATGTTTCAACCACTTCTCTGATTTCCAGCTTTCTTCCTTTTACTTTTTTTTTAAACTTAAGTGTTTCTCTACACCAGAAATTAACTTTTCTGAAAATCCCCTATAAGTTTTCCATTATGCTTCATTCCTTTAACATGTATGATCTAGGGTGACTGTTTTTTGTTTTTTATAGGAAATTGAAAAACCAGTAGCTGTTTCTGAACTCTTTACAACTTTGCCAATTGTACAGGTGGGTCTTCTGTTGTTTAAGAACTATAATACTATTCAAATATGCCCAATTTTATGTAGGGCTTTCTAACGGGCACTGTTCCTTCCTCTGCCAGTCTTACTTTTCCACAAAACTCAGCTCTTCCCTGAAGTATTCACTTACTATGAATTCAGTACTTCTTTGATTATCTTTTTTCCTGAAGTCCTATAACCTTTAATCTCTTTATGTAGTTTAACACATGTACATCTTTATTTTACTAATTATATTATAAATTCCTTGGTATTGAAGACTAGCTTTTACTGATCGTCACTATCTTTTATTGCTGGTATCTTTTAATGACCACTTCCCACTGGTAAAGAGGAAAGTCACTCATTGGCATTTGAACTTTTTTTGATAGAGTGTTTTTGATTATAGGGAAAATCAAGACCGATCAAAGTTTTAACTAGATTGACGATTATCGTTTCAGATCCATCTCACTGTAATGTTTTGGTAAGTTAATTTTTCTTCTTTTTGGCCTTTTAAGTTGTACTGGTTCATGTTGAACCTCACTTCCTACTCTTTTTTTTTTTTTAAGGTTTTATTTATTTACTTGACAGAGGGAACACAAGCATGGGGAGCAGCAGGCAGAGGGAGATGGAGAAGCAGGCTCCCCACAGAGCAGGAAGCCCAATATGGGGGTCGATCCCAGGACCCTGGGATCATGACTTGAGCTGAAGGCAGATGTTTAACCCACTGAGCCACCGAGGCAGCCTGAACCTCACCACCTTCTGAATCCCTGAATCCCCTGCCCCCAGTTAGGATACCTGCCTACTCTCCTTATCCTCAGAATTCATATAACATAACAGTCTCTTCTACTCTTGTCACAGATAGAGGGGTACCACAGTTAACAAATCCTTTGACAACTGTTCTTCATTGAACTCACATGAACCAGACGTACAGTGGGTGCCAGAGATATTGCTGTGAATAAGACAGACAGGATTGTTGAACTTAGGAAGGTTATAGTTTAATTGACAAGACAAGCACCAAACAGATAATTGAGAATGTGAGGAATATTTGAAGAGTTGGAGGTAGTAAATAAAAGATACTCCGAGGAAGGTGATGTTCCACCTGGGACCAGAAGAATCAGTAAGTGTTATGTAGGTGCTGCGCACATGAGAGAGTGTTCCCACAGACAGGATGGATTAGGCACAGGTTCTGGGCCCCAAGAAAACATGGCGTTTTCTAGGAAATGAAACAACACCAGTAGGGCTCACCCTTGTGAGCTGGCTAACCTGGGATGAGGTTAGGGAGCTAGTCTGAGTAAGCAGTTGGAAGCCCTTGAAAGTTTTAAATGAGGGAGTGAAATTATGATGTTTCCATTATAGAGACTGGATCAGAGGGGTTGAGGGGATTTAAGAGGCTTAGCAGGGGCTGAGGATTGACAGGATTCCATGGTTGATTGGGTGTAATGTGGTGGCTCCCAGCACTGCCTGATCAGCCTGCTAGTAGATGGTGGTACCTTTTCCTGAGAAAGGACATAAAAACAGAAGCAGATTTGAAGGCATTGTGTTAGGGACATGATGGGTTATTGTAAGGATTCCAGTGGCGTTTGTAAAATGGGTAGTTGGGAAAAGGGACGTGACCCTCAGAAGAGGGATCTGATTAAAGATACTGATTTGGAAGCGGTCGCTCTGTAGAGAGTAAATGAAGTCATGGAAATGGATGAGAATCCCTGGTTCACGTGTGGACCTGAGAAGAAGTTCTCGGACAGAGTCCTGAGGAACTTCAGCATTTAATGGTGGAGTAGAGAAGGGGAGCTAGAACTGGAGACGGAGGCGGGACTGTGAGAAATATGAAGACAATGGGCAAAGTGAGAAGGGAAATGTGAGGAAAGGTCAGCAGCATCTTCAAGCCCGAATAGTCCAGCAGGAGAGGGGCTCAGACATGTCTTGGAATATTGACAAGAAGTCATTGGTTGCCTTAGCAAAAAACCACCTCCATGGAAGTGATAGAGACGGGAGGAAATGCAGACAGTGTGTGATGCTGACTTCGCTTGCAAAGTTGACTCCATAGGGGAACAGAAGGCACAGGGAGGTTGGCAGACAAGAACCTGCTATCTCTGGGTTTTAGGTAGCTGGGAGAGAGGAGTATGCCTGCTGATGGGAAGGATCTAATGAAGGAGAGAGAAAGAGATCCTGAAAATGTGAGCAGTTTTATCTTGAGCTGGAGTGGACTCCTCTGCCATAGAACAAGAGTCATCAAGGAAGGGCTGGCCTCTTTTATAATGATTAACATTGCTTAAAAACAAAAGTAGAAAGCCAAGTTCTGATTCTCTGGGCCCAAGTAGACCTAAAGGGAGCTGACTTGATGGATCACAAAGATGTTCATTCTCTCTTGTTATCATGAGCATCCTGGTAACCCCTCTTTGTTCCTTTTCAATTGGGAGTGGGCAAGCAGAGGGCACAGAATCCTAGGTCCTAACTTTTCTAAGACGTGGGGTCTGCCCTGTGTCAGCATGTCTGCCCAGCAGCCCTTCGTGCCTACTTCTGCTTCTCTTCACCCCTCCCCTTTCCTGCTCTGATTTTTAGAATGCCTTTTCTTTCTACAAAATCAGAGGTAAAAGCTTTAAAGGTACAAACAGGCAAAGAAGAAATATCACATATTATCCTGTCATTCAGAAACCATATTTGAACATACAGTTGAGCCTTGAACAATGCCAAGGATGAGGGCACAGACCCCCATTACTCCTACCCCACATAGTTAAATATACATGTATAAATTTTGACTCCCCCAGAACTTCACAACTAATGGCATCCTACTGCCAACCAGAAGCCTTACTAATAACATAACAGCAACATTATAGTAACAGTAATAACATTTACAGTACTGTACTAGATTTATTAAAAAAAAAAAAAAAGAATGTATGGGTGGACCTGTGTAGTGTGAACCCATGTTCAGGGCTCAGCTGCATAGTTTTCCAACCTCTTCATAGACATACACATATGGTGTTAAGTTTGAGATTTTCATTTTTAAGCAATAACTGTTTAACTGATCTATCCCTCTACTACTCCTGTTTTCTTGCACATCTAGCATTTTAATTTATAT
Source organism: Mustela nigripes (assembly GCF_022355385.1). Lineage (NCBI taxonomy): Eukaryota > Metazoa > Chordata > Mammalia > Carnivora > Mustelidae > Mustela > Mustela nigripes. Next base: position 156,527,132 of record NC_081560.1, read on the forward strand.
TTAACAGTATTCTTATTGTGAGCCTAATTGTATCATGTTTAGTGTGTGTATTTCTTGTCTCATAAAAAAATGGTAAGTTCCACTGAGAGCCCAGACATGCCTTGAATGAGTTCATATCCCCAGTGCCCTGCACACAGTAGGTGCTCAGAAATATCTGGTAACCTTCTCCACTCATGTGTAAGAGCACCAGCTATCCAGTTTGATTTTTATATCATAAGCACAATTTGGTATGCAGTTAAAGGGTTACAATGTGGGAAGGAGGGTGATGGGTGGGGTCTAAAACCTCGTATACAAAGCAAAGCAGAAATGGCATGTAAGAAATACTACGTGATTAAAATAAACGTAGCTAGACTACAAGTCAGAATTCCATGTGTACATTCTTGATTATTATACAATAACATTCTTTTTGTACTGCTAGAGAGCAACATCTTCAAGGGTCCGGCTGTATGATATTGTTGCAGTTTTTCCAAAGACAGAAAAACTTTTTCATGTGAGTATGTAAGTAATAAATAGTGAAAGAACATAGTATTTATTATTTTATGTAAGAAGTCTGATGTTCTGCTTTTGCAGGTGATCTGTTTCACTCCATCTGGAAACTTCTGAGATTTTTCATGTATGCCTGGGATTCTGAAATTTCACAAGGGGGTGCTTAGGTGGCATGTGTTGTTTTGTTCATCTTGCTGGATATTTGCTGGGCTCAAATTGAAAGTCTCAAGGTTTTTTCTGTTTATCTCTGCTTCATTCACTTATTCATTCATTCATCTGAAATGTCTCTTAGGTGAATGTTGTTCTGTCTCATTCAAAGCTCTGAAATCACCTCAGTTTCTGCCCTTTGTACCATGCATTGCTACCCATGAGGGAAGAAAGGAGCAGAGTTCTGCTGTGGCATAAGAGATCTCCTCTCTGGTTTGGCTTTCTCCTTTGCATGCTCTGAGGTGTGGTCCATATGCTAGCAAGATCATGTCGGCCTTTAGTCTTAGAGAAGTTCTTCAGAATCAGCCATCTGCTGATTCTATTGCCCTTTGTGTTCTTTGTGCCTTTATGAATTTAATTCCTTTTGTATTTTTAAAATTGCCATTTCTGTGACTTTTCAAGAGGCAACATTGTTGAGCATGCATGGTCATTTTGTCAAGTTGAAACAGAGCACACTGGGTATTTTGTTTTTTTCACTCTGCACATTTTAAATGATTATAGGAAAGAACAAAAATCAGCTGTAATAGTTTTTCAGGAATGTTTTACTGTGTAAAATAGGCATAGCTACTTTTAGGAAGTTCTTTTATCTAGATTGAAGAAAATAGCCAACTACCAAAACTATACTCCCCAAAAGGATACTGCAGGAAAAAAAAAAATGTACTGATCTTTGATGTTTTAATTTTACAGCCTGTTCATTTTTTTTTTAAGTTTTTATTTATTTATTTGACAGGCAGAGATCACAAGTAGGCAGAGAGGCAGAGAGAGAGGGGGAAGCAGGCTCCCCGCTGAGCAGAAGGCCTGATGCAGGGCTCGATTCCAGGACCCTGGAACCATGACCTGAGCCGAAGGCAGAGGCTTAACCCACTGAGCCACCCAGATGCCCCACAGCCAGTTCATTTCTTTTTACTTTATTATTTTTATTAACATACATTGTATCATTTGCCGCAGGGGTACAGGACGATTCACAATCATCAGGCTTACACATTTCACAGCACTCCTTTTTAAGCAAAATGTGTTCTAGAATTATAGGATGATTTTCCTTTGGTTTATCCAGTAGAGGGAGCTGTTAACTAAGGAGGCTGATGTGTGATTAAATTTAGTTTTTAGGGCAAATATCAATTCTTAATTGTTTATATTACTTCAAGGAAATAGCAAAAATTGTGTTTTGTTTTGTTTTTTTTTTTTACTTTGGTGATGCCCTTTATAAAATGCTCAACTATAGTAATTATCAAGAATTTTGTTTCAGAAAAAGGTGAGTGGGATCAAGTGGTTCTTATTTATCAGAAGCCCCTGTGGAACTAGTGAAAACCAGGCACTTTCAGATTCCCCCACTGGAGATTCAGATCCATTAGGTTTGGGGTTAGAATATCTGGGGTTTTTTGTTTTTTTTTGTTTTGTTTTGTTTTTTCCAAGTCCCATAGGAGATTCTCATTCAGTATTGAAACCCCAAGGAGGAATATGAGCATATCCAAGTTCATTGAATAGCAGCTTAGTTTTCTGACTAAGTAATAGCAACTCTAGACTGAAAGTTGGCAGTGTACCTAATTTTTTGTTGCCCATTTATTTTTTTAATTGATTCTGAAGTGCACATAATTTATATTTTTGATAGTTATATAACATGGTGGAGAAGCATATGTTTAAATATCTTCCCAGAAACTTCTGCATATTTATTTCTTTAACACAATAATCCTGGGAATAAATAGAACATATATACTTTATTATCCTCATTTTTTAGAAGAGAAAGTTGAGACTTAGGCTAAATGATTTGCTTTAAATCTTGGATAGTATATAACAGAGCCAGGACTTTTGGGTTTTAGAACACATTAAAATTTCATTTAGCAATTTTATCTTATTACAGTTGACCCTTGAACAGCATGGGCTTGAACTGCACGGGTCCACTTTTGTGCAGATTTTTTTCAATAAATGCAGTACTATAAATGTATTTTCCTAATGTTTTTCTTAGTAATATTTATTCTAGCTTACTTTGTTGTAAGAACACAGTATATAATATACAAATGTGTGCATTAGCTATTTATGTTTTCAGTAAGGCTTCTGGTCAACAGAAGTTAAATTTGGGTGGGAATCAGAAGTTATACGTAGATTTTCTGAGGGGATGGCACCCCTCAATCCTAGGTTGCTAATGAGTCAGCTGTACTTGTTTTTCTCCGATTGTGTGAATTCAAAAGCATGAGCACATGCTTTGTATGGTGGGTAGAACTGTCAGAAATACCCCTGAAGATAGAATAAAGCTATAAGTAACATACAAGGTATTTGTTTGGAACAGACTATGCAGAGAGTTACATGAAAAGTTACATGAAAACAGATTCTAAAATTGGAACATCTTCCTTTTATCTGTTCACATCTTCCCCGTTCATTAAGGAGCAGTTAAAGTTAGCATTCTCCCTGTTTTCTATAGAAAATCAATTTTAAGAGACATTTTTCTTTTAATCCTAAAGGTTTTACAAGTATATCATGGTTTGGAACTGGGTCAGATGCAAGCAATGTGTTGCTTAGCAGGTTGTATTCTCTAAGTGATTTTATTTGTTTGGTTTTTAAGTAGATTATCTAGAATTTAAGCAAGCATCCCTGTAGATGTGATATTCTAAAACTAAGGTCTCTAAAATGAGTCACAAAAACAAATACACACACACACATGTGTTAACACGTAGTAGTTTAAAATCTAACCACCTTAAATAGCATTGTTTCCGTGGGAAATAACATGATTTTCCATTCGGAGTATCTGGAAGATATCTCATGGATAAATCCTCCCTCTCCAGGGTTACCCTAGGGGCTAAGGCAGAAGTGAAAGACTGTAAGGGGAGTCCATGACCACAGAATTTGGTAGGCGGCATTACATAGAAGCTTCGGGAACTTCTGAGTTACTTCCATTTAGGATTTAAAGCAACTGAACAGGATGAGGAAAATTCAAGTTATTTAGTACAGTGCGCTTTGAAGTAAGTACTTTGATTTTGTACTCCATCAATTTAAAAAAAAAAAAAAAAAAGAGTCTTCATCCCCAGTACCTTGTTTATTTTCTTATAAATTATGTGTATGTTTCATTATATCAGTGTGATTTTTTAAACAATACATGCACACAAAACAAGTTTTAAGAGAATGAATTAAAAAATAAAGGGAAATAGAAGGTCTTTTTTTCCTTCCGAAATCCATGCGGTAGCCTTCAAAGAGTGTTGTCGGAGACCATGTGTGCAACACCGGAGGCTCCTCAGGAGAGGGAGTACCTGCCAGGCAGTGCTCCTCAAGCTGGCTCCACCAGCTTCAGAACTGACAGGGCTGTTTGTTAAAAGGCAGGTTATTACGCCCTACTTATTACTGAGTTTATTACTGGGAGTAAGACCTGCTAATTTCCAGTTTAGTTAAATTCTTCAGAGGAGTTTATATACACACACTTGAGACTGAGAGTCACCCTTGCTGGACGTCTCGCTTTTCTCTGGGTAAGTCTGGCTCTCCCTTACATCTTATTTCTCATAAAGTACCAACATGTATTAACCTGACACCCATGTAGGGGATTTGTGGGAGACTGAACCCCTACCCTCCCATTCTCCCAGTTCTGTTGAATCAAAAGTAAATGTATTTGTGGGTATGTGCAGTTTGGAAACTCTGCCTTCCTTAAATCCTCATAGGATTCCCTGAAAGGTGAAAAGAGCCGAGATGGCTTGATACGCAACTTGGCAAAACCACTATAATCAGGTTCTCAACTGCAAATAGTATTTGAACATAATCTGTTTTAGTGATTTTGGAAGTATATCATTATAATGTAAAATGAGCTGTTATTTTATAATGTCCTGAGTGTATCAGTTAAACACTTGGATTAATAGAAAGTTAAATAACAAAAGAATTCAGTTTGAAACATTTTAAGTTTGAGGTGTCAGAGGGAGCCAAGTGGAGCTGTCCTTTGTAAATGAACGTTTATTAGAATATATGTACTTACACCAACACAAGGGATTGTTTTTAATTAGCTGCCATTATGTAAGAGGAGGAAAATGAGCAATAGATCTGTTCAAAAAGAACCTAATTTAGCCTTATTCTGAGGAAGAATCCTTGATGGGCTTTTAAAAGAATGAATCCGCTTTTTTTTAGATGAAAAACAATGATAAGTTCAAATAGGACAAAAGGCCATGTATCGAAATGGACACTTTTCTTCCCAGCTGAAACGCTCCCTTTTCTCCTTAGGCAACCACTACTAACAGTGTTTGTGTATCTTCTCAGCAGTAATTACATACGTACTCCTTCCTTCCTTAATTCCCCTCTTCCTCCTTCCACCCTTCCGTCCTTTCTAACACCATGCTTTTTTTTTTTCACCTAACAGTATATATGGTTCCATAATATCAATCACAGATGTACTTCATTCCCTTGGAGTCTTCATACTCGGTTGCATAAAGGGACTGTATTTTATTGAAGTAAAATAAAGGAATATCAAATTGTGTCTAGTCTTTGGTGATTGCTATTGCTATGACTCTCCTCGCACTAATATTCTTGAGCATTTGTTGGGTATAAGGCTGTAGAATATATTTCCACAGGCTCTCTACAGGATGCATTCCTACAGGTGAATTGCTGGTGTGTGTGTTTAAAATTTTGACACCTGTTTTAAAATCCTTTTCAAGGTCCTGTACTGATTCAAAGACCCTGTGAGTGCTTGTTTATTTATTCTCTTGTTAGCAGTGGATTACTAAACTTGTGGATCTTTGCTATTCTGATAGCTTAAAAATGGTGACCAGAAGCTGAATTTGTTATATCTTCTATTCAGAGCTTTTCATCCATTCTTATCAAATTCTCAGTGAGTCTTTTATGAGGTGGACAGCTGTAGCAGTTGGGATGGGGCAGATTGTTTATGAGCCAAGTGTTTCTGCCAAAACAGTGTTACTTCCCAGGCTTACTAAGTTACTATGACCGTCTAAAGCCAGGCAGCCTCTATCATTGCTTGCTTCTTCCTAAAGCCCTGGAGTGGGGGTAGGGATGACCAAAGTGGGAATTCTGAAGAAGAGAGGCAAGATGTGACATTCCTGTCACTGCTAAAAGTCCAAGCTGATCATATGGGGGATATTATGACCTGCTCTTTACCCCTCTTCCTTACTCTGCCCTTCCCCTCTGGCCAGAGCTCTGGTGTTAGTTTGCCAGCATAGCCAACCTCGCATTTTGAATTTGTTCATCAAGCCTGTCTACACCAGCATTGTCAGTAAGGCTTGTTTTCAGTACACTACAAAACAGACAATTCTTTCTGTCACTGTAAATCAAGTAAAGGCCAAATCAGAGCCAGATATGCATCTTCTAGCTGTGGTTTTGGCATATACTCTTATGCTCGTAATTTTTTCCCAGCTTCATTTTGCTCCTCTGATTTTCTTTTCATTCTGTTTTCCTTATCTATTTTCTTTTGTATGTTTTTGTTTCGTTTTTTTGAAAGCTATTTCAAACCTCTTTTGGAGGTAAATGCAAAGTACTGATCAATAAGCAAGAACAAAAATTGGAACAAAGGAAAGGGAACTTAGAAGTTGAAAAATACATTCAGCGTCATTTGATTTGAAACAACTGTGCTTTGACCACCACCACCCTCCTTCTCCATCTCCTCCTCCTCCCCCTGCTGCTTATCATCTTTCCCCTCTATGGAGACAGCTTATGCATTACACCCATTACGTGGACTATTTCTCTTCTAGTTGGAACAAAATGCCATCAGCAGGGCCATGCTAGTATCCTAGCCCCTCAGTAGTCTGATAGAAGCCACAGTTCTAGGATAGTTCCTGGCAGAAAAATAGATAATCTGTGGAATAAATGGACCATGCTCATATTCCTTTGGCTTGTTTTTCTTCCTGGATTTCGGAACAGTTAGTTACCACTTTCTGGAACAATCTGATGTAGCCTTCCAGAAACTGAGCCTCTCTTAGCATCCCACCCTTCTGTAGCAACCATGAGTTAGAGAGTCTCCAAGCTCTGTCTGGTGAGATGATCCGTGGACATACCACTGTGCTCCAGTTCGGTTACAGTTAAACCACTCAAACCGAATGTGAAGGAGTGGCTACTCATTGACAGATACATTTCAACACTATTATGATGCCTGTGGACTGAACCATATATAATTTATATTTCCTTAAATCAGATTTGACTATGTCTCCCATTCTTAATGTGTGCCATTTCTTTCTTTCGTCTTTACCTGTTGTTTTTGTTTTTGTTTTTTTCTTGACAGGTCGCTTGTACACATTTAGATGTGGATTTAGTCTGCATAACTGTAACAGAGAAACTACCATTTTACTTCAAAAGACCACCTATTAATGTGGTGAGTGTTGTACTTTCTCTTTTATGTGAATCTGTACAAACCCACCTTAACGAACCGGAAAAGGGACAGAAGGACCTAGTATTCTTTAGAAGGAAAAACCTAAGGCTGATGATAAATAGGCAGTTTAGGAAAGAAGATTTTCATTTTTGAAAGCTGACTAGAGGTAGAAAGGGAACTTGAAACAAAAATTATCCAATAAATTATTAAGATGTGTTTAAAAGACCTTAGAAGTCAGAGTTAATGAAGGATATTTCTTATAAGGATAGCCATAATCACAGACACTTAAAGCCTGAGCATTGAACAGTAAGGGGATAGGGCAATCTAGAAAAGAAGAGGTAGGGGGTAAAAAACAGAGAGGGTTCCTGAGGTACCAGCGAGCTTGGGCGGGTGTGTAGAGGAGGGAGCCAGGTGCAGAACGCCCAGCGGACGAGGTCCAAGCAGGATGATCTACCCTGAAGCTCGCTGGTTGACGCAAAAGCCCAGGATCACTTTTATAATAATCTTAGAAGGTGGCCATGTGTTCAGGAAAGTTTTGTTCCTGCTCTGCAATGGAATTCTCCTTACCTTTCTACGTAGTTTCTCTTGTTTCTCCCAACCCTTTATCTTCCATCTGTCACACCTTCTTGCCAGTCTTCATTAGAAAGGTGGTAGAGCTTGACCTCCATGGCTGTCGGGTCAGCACGGCGGTCAGCTGTTTGCGCAGGCAGCCGGGTCCTGGGGAAGGGTTAGAATGCTGTTTCAGAAGAGCAGCTTCCAAACCTGTCTCCCCTTCTCAAGAATTCCTCTCGAAGGAGACCGAGGGTGTCACAGGCAGTCCACATTTCATACCTTGTCCTGTCAGAATTGGAAATTTAAAAACTTAGGCACTTTTTCAATATCGATAACTCCCCTCTTCTTCTGTCTCTGTGGAATCACAACTTCCTCGAGCTTTCTTTCGCTGTCGCCGCTGCTAAGGAATTGGCTCGAGGCCAAGAGTAGGGGGAGACAGTGAAAGGAGAACATTGATCTATGTGGTGTGCAGAAATTGAATCCGTGTGGAAAAATTTAAGTTGGCTTATGTTCCAGCCCTAAAAATATGCTACTAAAGAACTTGAAAAGGACTCAAAATTTTAAAGTCGTATATGTAAGAGGAAAACTATAAACCAGCTCTTTTCTGATAAATACAGAGAGTGCTACTGAACATAAAACAGTATTTACTAAGCTCAAATCATGTTTCCTGTCTTCTTTCTGGTACTTAAAAAAATAAACCCTAAAAACAATCCTGAATCATCACATGTTCAGGTTGGAGATCTGTGTTGTTTTTAGCAGCTCACCTGTGCAGTGTGGTAAATGCAGGCTAGCAAAGAGAAGCCATTCAACCCGACAGTCCCAGGATGGGGAAAGTTCTGGTTGGTACCCTGTCAAAAGAGAACTCTGAGATGCTCCAGCTACCCGCGATAAAAGGCACAAACAAATACAGTACCCGAGATGATGGCAGTCTCATTGGCCTCACATATTGTTCCTCTTCAGAGGTAGCAAGCTCTGTCTCTAGAAGGCATTTTACTAGCCTCCAACTACCCGTCCAATTTCTGCAGTTAGGTGGTGCAGCCACTCTGTAAATTGCTATTCAGCTTACATTTTTTTTAACCTCTCTCTTTGTCTTAATAAATAAGGAAGGCCATTTTCTAGACTTCTTTGCCTGAGTGAACCCACTTACGGTACTGTGCCCTTGACTGGGAGGAGATAGTAGCATGGGATGCTAAGGCCAAGTCCATGGAACAGATGGACAGCAGTGCACAGCACATAACTCCTCATGTCCTTCAACAGTGGTAGGCTTCTCAATGGCTGTTTTGGCAAGGGCTTTCAGTTAGTTCCTTATGAATGTGCCCTACTGTTCAACCCAGATTGTAAGCTTATAGAGTGTACCAGCTGTGGGCTGGGTCTTTTTAATTATCGGCAAAATCTTGCCTGCAATGGATGCTCCTTAGAATTTGTCAGTCGAATGAATATATGTCAAATTTAGCATATCAAGGTGCAGCTTGGGGAACATGGCCAAATCGTCCTTGTCATCAGTCTTTATCTGGCTGTCAGGGTCTGGCAGGAAGTGTGGGCATGGAGGGAAGTGGGGCACTGGGGCAGCATGAGGAGGATGGCAGTGGGGACAGTGGCAGTAGGACTGCCCACCCTCCAGTTCCATCTGTAGGTACAGGAAAACTGCTGTTTGATGGATATTTTTGGCTCAATGCCCATGTATTTCAATTTAAGAATTCTGAAAAGTAAAAATTTGACAAGTGAGAGGGATATGCAGTATTTAACACAGTGTCTGCTTTTTTAAAAATCTGGTGTGAACATTTTACATATGTTGTTTAATAAAAACTAGATGATGGAGTGGAAGGAAGGGCTGTGCAGGATTATTTTTAGTCTTCATCTAGTGTAGAAGTAGGCTGTGGTGTGAATTGGTCAGGAAGCACAAAAGTCCATATTTATTCACCACCCATTTTTTTCATTTGAAAGAGTAAGCTGGAAACATATAATAAGAGGTAGCTAGCTTATTGTTCAGGGTAAGTAAGAGTTGTATGATATGTATGTATTATTTGTATCTAATAATATCTATTCTAGATATGGAGCTGTAAGATTTTACATTAAAATACGGAAATATGTTCACCATGAAAGGATAGAAAATGTGGTAAATGAGAGTAATAATTAATCTTAGGTCCCGGTCCTTGCATGCTCCTTTGGACTTGTTAGTAAACTTGTCTTTGGCCATGAAAAGTTGATAGGTTGACTTTATAAGGATCACCATATTGGGCACAGATCTTAATTTAGAAAGGATTAATGTATCCCTTTATTTTGTGGTGGTAAAAAGCAGGAACATTAAAATACTTAATTCATTAGTCTTCTTCCCAGAGGCCTTAAGCCATGTGACAGTTATCACCTCAAAAGGTTGGCATGATAGGTTGGAGGGTACAAATTTCCAGTTACAAGAAGAATAACTTTGGAGACTCTAATGTACTCGCATGACTGTAGTTCATAGTACAGTGTTGTGTACTTGAAAGTTGTTGAGAATAGACCTGAAGCATTCTCACCAAAAAAAAAAAAAGGTTACATTAACTATGTCAGGTGATAGGTTACATTAACTATATATCATTAACTATGTCAGTTGTGTGGATCTTAGTAATCATTCCACAATGTATATGTGTATCAGATCATTGTATTATATACTTTAAATATGTATAGTTGTATTTGTCAGTTATTCCTCAGTAAAGTTAGAAGACAACGACAGCTGGGGTCATGAAAGTGGCCCAGGAGCTGGAGCAGCACACTAGAGCATTCCTTTGTACAACTTAGAGCTTGCATCCCCCTTAGTTATCTTCAACACATGCTTGGGGCACCATAATGTCAGTTATGTAATTCCCTCTAAAATCTCCTACAGTCCTCTTCTGGAGTCTAACCTGTATGGAAATCACAACTTCATCATGTGATAGTTGGATTTCAAAAAGTTAAATTCAGCTTGTCTTCTTAGACAGTCAGATGACTTCTCATTACTTATCTTATGGTTTAGGCACTTTCTCAGCTGCTCCAGCCCAGCAGCCATAGGGCACGTGGATGTGAAGTACCTCCATTATGCAGATAAGATCGGACTCAGGTAGTTTGTGGCTCACACTTCTCTCACAAGTTGACTTCAGAATTGTACTCGAGCTCTGATTTTAAATCTGCTGTCATTTCCCACTGGGAAATGCTATTTAAAATTACTTTACAGCACAACTCTTTGTTAAGCATAGAATAATCTTATATTTTAGAACATGATCTTTAGGAATTCAGGTTTCAAGAACAATTTTTTTAGCAACACATATCTTTACCTTCCTTTGATTTTTCCCTTTAATTTTTTTTTTTTTTTCCCCAGTGTTCTTGCCATTCAACAATGACTTCAAGTTTATGGAGTTATTTCAGTGCTTATATGTGTTATGTTCCCTGATGTTTTCCTCTCAGCACTCCCTTTAACTATAATCTATTTCTGTCTTCATGGTCCAATTAGTCCCCACTGAGAAGTGTCCAGCAAATAGTGTCTGAAGCAGTGAAGTTGTTCCAGGAATGATGCCATATATACTTGAGCTGGGTGTGAGAGCTCTATAAACTTTATTTTTCATCACACATATTGTGAACCTAAATGTGTTGAGTGCTTTATCGATCCAGGGCTTAGACCAGTGCTAGCAAACTTGCTAGTATCAACAATTTTGTGTGGCAAAAAAACACAGAAAGACGGTTAAAAGACTGGTGAAAATATTTTCACATATTTCAAAGCTAAAAGGCTAATGAGAAGCTAAAAAGCACAGATGAACAGCCCCCCCAAAATGGATTAAGAATGTGAAGACATTTCACTGGAAAGGAAATACAAATGGCCCTCAAAAATGAAAGATACTTAAATTCCTCATTATAGGAAAAATTTACATGAAAAACACCTAACTGATTGGCACAAGCCTGAGAGTTTGATGTACACTCTGCCGTAAGGTTGCAGGAAAGCAGGCATTCTCGTACATTGCTGGAACAGTGTAAATTGGAACGATCCCTATGGGGAAGTGGGTGATTTAGCAACAACCATCCGAATTACAACTGCTTTCCCTTTCTGACCTGGTGTATTAGTTTCCTAGGGCTGCCAAAACAAAGCACCACAAACTGGGTGGCTTAAAACAACAGTGATTTATTGTCTCATGCTCCTGGAGGCTAGAAGTCTGAAATCAGGATATCATCGGGATCACGCTCCCTGTAGGAGCTGTAGGATAATCCTTCTCTGCCCCTTCTTTGCTTCTGATTTGCCAGTAAATAATCTTTGGGGGTCCTTGGTGTGCAGCTGTGTGACTCCACAGTCTTCTGGCTTCATCTCACAGTATGTTCTGCCTCTGTGTCTGTGTCTTTATGTGGTTGTCATGTTGTAAGGACCCCAGTTTTGGGATCAGGGGTGTATCTTAGACCAGTGACCTCATCTTAACTAATTACATCTACAACAACCTTGTTTCCAAGTAAGGTCACATTCTGATGCACTGAGAGTTAGGACTTTAGCATACCTTTCAGGTGGGTGGGGAGGTGAGACACAGTTCAGCCCGTAATACCCAGCTTGAGTGTTTATTCTACAGATAGATTGAAATAGCCCAAAGTCTCCTGATGGAGGCATGGTTAATTACACGCCACTGTATCTCTCCAGTGAAATACTGTGCCGCTATAAAACAGAATTCGGGAGTTAGGAGCTGACATAGAAAAGCCCTCGAGTCAGAGCAAGAATATGGTATGCTACCTTTTGGGTAAGAAAGAGGAAAAATAATATGTATTCATATTTACTTATGTTTGTATGAAGACACTCTGGAAGAAGACACAAATTAATAGAAGTAATTATAAGAGGTGGGAATGGGGCAGATGGGAGCAGACATACAAGTAAAACTTCTTATTGCTTTTTTATGTGACTTTCATTAGTGAATTAGATGAACAAATTACCTTAAATAATGTTACACCAGAGGGTGTTGAATCTTTTTGAACTCAGTAAAGAATTTTTATGAAATTACCAGAGAATCTGTATATTGGCCTGGTAATCAACTCTCTGTTTTCTTCCTGTCATCTTTAGCTTTGCTTAGTTTTTGGAATTTTACCACCAGTTTTTTCTTGATCACGTATCACACACCTGCCCTTTGTAGCGTCATTATGACTGTTACTTCTCATTAGTAAAGAAATCTGATCATCTGCCTATTCCAGAACCTTGGTCAGAGATGTGAACAAAAGCCAATCAGGCAGGCACTGTCATGCTTTATGAAGAGGCTGTTAAGAACAATCATTTGACAAGCTTAAGGCAATTTACATTAGAATGGCCTTAGAAACAGGCCCAGGTAATGAGTCTATATTTTATCCATTGAAAAATTTAAAGTATAGCATTATGAAAGAAATATTCACAACCGTCAGTAGCACATTATGTGTAATTTCTCTGTCTCAGACTTTTCTTAGCTGTTTAAAAGTGAACTTGATTAATGTACTAAGAGCAAAATCAGAACATTTTTCTTTAAGACTAATTAAGCTAATTATTGTCTTCGCTCCCTCCCTCTGTGAAAGAGAGTTTTTATTTTGATCTCATCCCCAGAAGGGGTTAAAATTTTAGATACAGTTAGGGGTACTTTATGACCTGGTCCCCCAGGTCTGTGTATCATCCACATCTTCTCCCCTTCTCCATCCTCCTGCCTTGTGTTTTAGTTCAGCAAATAGCAGGATGAAGAAAAAATGTCAGCTTCTTTGACTAACTAGTAATTTTGGTAAGAGAAGTAGCCAAAGAAATAGTTGAGAATCTGGATAAAGGAAGTGTTGTGGTTTAACTGTTGAATAAGTCGCCAGTTTTATCCTGGTTCCTTTTACATGAATAATCTGTGGTGAGCAGCATCATTACATAACCTCTTTCCTATAAGCTACTATTTATCTACTCAGAATATAAATACATTTAACACTTTTTGCATAAAAGGCAGTTTTGTCTTACAAAGAAATATCATGACGCTGCTCTCCAGCTGTGTACAAGATAGGCAGGGAGACCGAGGTGCACATTTAACTTTGGCACAAAGAGTATTATCACAGACACCATTCCCAGAAATAATCAACACAAGCCCAAAGTTTAGAGGTGGGAAGAAATTGTCAGGGGAGGTTGCAATGTGGAAAATCCCATGTAAATTTTAACTAAACTAGTATCAGGTATGTAAGGAATTCTACAGTAAAATCTCAGAACCTTAAGGCAAGAGGAAAAGTTAATGAAGGGAGGATTAGGGGATAGGAGAAAGGGAGTCTCGGTTCAGGGAGGGAAAGTAGGGGCCTTCCATGTGCACCTGAGTTCGTTTAAGGTGGGCTGCCAGTTCTGGAAGACCAGTTTTTCCATTCCTTGTGAACATTAAGAAGTAGACCTCCTGTGGCCACACGGGAGGGTAATAGAAACCCACTTGCCAGGTGCTGCCCAGTTTGTGCCTGCCGTCCTTCCTTTGTTCGTTCAGAAGAGCACTGCCGCCAACTAGGGACTTCCCCTGCCATGCCAGCATCCTTCATTGCTTCCCACTGCTGAGATCAGTGTGTCTGCAGTCCTAAAGACCGGCGCAGCTGGCCCTTCCCACCCTCCTTAGCCTCCATTCCCACCACAGGGGGCCCCCTCACTCTTGTCCCCAGCCATGACCTCCTCCCTGTGCTCCCACACTCCCTCCAACCCCAGAGCCTTTCCGTGTACTCCTCCCTTTGAAAATGCCTGTTTACTCAGTTCCTTCATCATCGACTCTTAAAGTTCTTGATAGCACTTTCCACAGTTGAAGTGTTAGGGTTTTTGGTAGTTATTTGGTAGTCCCCTTAGAGTAAAAGCTCTGAAAAGGGAGGAACCATGTCAGCGTTTGCTCACCATTCCCACACATAGTTGGCTGAACACACACCTGTCATGAATGGATGAGGATACAGAGCTGGTCGTCAGAAAAGACGGACAGTGTGGTGGTGGATTTCAGTTCTGTTTCCACCCCTTCCAGACTGTTTTCTTACTTCTGGATGCCCAGCTATTAAGAATGCTGTAAGTAGGAAAGAAGTTTCTTTTTCTCATGTAAAAGACTAAGCTTGTCTGGTGAGGTGAGCTGGGTGAAATAGTTAATTAAGAGGCCAGGCTTCTTTCATGCCTGAGCCCAGCCAGAACTCAGGACTCTAGTAGTAAAGGACAAGGGGAGAACAGATACTGGGGTCAGTTAGCAGTCTCTGTCACAGTGCCTCATAAAGGTGTCATTAGGGTTAAATACACACATAAGACTCTTAGCATGCACTTGACACGATACTTCCTTCATTCAACATATGTAATAATTGACTCATCTGAGGGGCCTTCCCACCCCTGTTCTTCAAGCATTTTTCAGCTCTTCATTTCTTTGTCTCTTACATTGTTAGGTCCAATTAAGTTTTGTTGTTGTTTTCTTTGCAGTTTACTGGAAGTGTAGGGAGCACATCTTCATCTTCCTTTTAATAGTTCGTGGAGGAATAACCCATTTGCCACCCCACTGCAACTTTGCTCTCTGTAGCTGCCTCATGATTCCTATTTATATAAAGTCAGCTTCCCCACAGCTAAGATCCACTATTGATCAGATAGAGCCAAACATCGGCCTTCCCCTGCGGATGGTGCCATTCAGGCATGAACCTGTCTTTGTTTCAGGCTGTACCTTGACATGTGGGAGGTCTAAGGCGGGGTTGAAGAGGGAGGTGAGGGAGATTCTTAGTGAAAAGAAAGTAGGACAGTGTGTGTTTCTCCTTGACAGTTTATTTCCTTTCTCTCCTGTGAAGGCAATTGACCGAGGCGTGGGCTTTGAACTCATCTACAGCCCTGCTATCAAAGATTCCACAATGAGAAGGTACACAATTTCCAATGCCCTCAACTTGATGCAGGTCTGCAAAGGAAAGGTATGGTTCCCAAATTTCAAGGTGTTTTTCAAATCCAGCAGTTTATGCTTATTATTAAGATACTGGAATTGTTTAACTGCTTCCTTTTCCCTAAAGCAGCAAGTTCTCAAAGCTGGGAAACAAATTCTCCCATGTCAATGAACCCTGAAAGTTCTAAGGGAAGGAGCAATATCAAAGGAAGAAGAATGGCAGGGTGGGGGAGGTAGATGTGTGGAAACCCTTTATAAGGAATTTGAAGTTCACCTACTTTGAAAAGAATGGTCTGGATAACAATTGTTTGTCATCAGTTAGTTGAATTAAGATTATAGGACTTTTTCAAGTAGTTTTTTAAATGAATTCACCTTTTGTAAGATCTAGTGGGAAGGCTTACTGTATTTCTTGTCTTGTAGGCTGCTCTTGATCCTAAGGTCTTTCTCTTTGATTCTTTACCTTATCTTTAGAAGAATGGTATTTGTAGAAACTTAAATGTTATTCAAGTGATAACTGGTTATTTGTATTAGAAGACTTTTCCATTTTTTTTTTTCATTTATCTGAAATTAATACTGAACACTTTCTCTTTGGCAGAATGTGATTCTGTCTAGTGCTGCAGAAAGGGTAAGTCTGGCGTGAGTACTTTGTTTTTACTTTTCAAGTTATAAAACTTTGAAACGTGTTTCTAGAGGATAAATTAATAGTAATGTAATGAATGCTTATTGCATATTTGCATTTTGAATTGCCTGTGCCCATTGCGGTTGCTGAGAATAAAATGTATCCCCATTTCTTCTGGGATACACGTTTTGTTTATGTGAAGTTTTTTTCTTTATGCTGTTACAGAATGCTTTCAGGGTTCTTTTAGAAACTTGGAAACTTAAGAAAATCATCAAAATTGTAAGGACTTAAATTGATGTGGTTAACTCCTTTAGTTTTTGGATATTTAAGCATCCTATTAATTTACTGCAAATGAAATCATTGAAATACTATGAATAACTTCTCTCCTGTCTTTTTTTGTTTACTTTATTTTAGCCTTTAGAAATAAGAGGCCCATACGATGTGGCAAACTTGTATCCTTTTCTGAGTTGGAAGCTGTTGAAATGTAGGAAATTTGGAAGTTGATGTGGTATTATAGTTTAAGGGTTTTTTTTAACCTTTTACTGTGAGTTTACCAATGTAAAATTTCAAAAATAAATTACATACGTTGTAGAGAGCTTCATCCTTTTGTTGTTTCCTGTGTTAAGGGTGAAATAGAAAAAGGGGAAGAAGGGACTCTATATCATAAAAGCTTAGATTCAGTCTCTTCACAGATGCCCATTGCATTCAGGCTAGAACTACTAGAGAGTGAAAATCCCTCTTGGTGTGGCCAGGGGAGCGGGGTTGGCAGTTGGGTTTCTGGTAGCCCCCTGTCCTTGGCTGACGCTATGTTGAAAGCTTTAATGGCCCCACCAGAGGACTACTGTTTGGGCTGTCTGAAAGTGACGCCAAGGCCGCCGTGTCCACCAACTGCCGAGCGGTGCTTCTGCACGGAGGTGAGCAAGTTCTTCCAATAAAAACACCAAATGCTCATGTTAGGAGGCAGCATTTTTAAATTTTTTTATTTTTTAAAGATTTTAATTAATTAATTAATTAGAATATTTATTTATTTATTTATTTGTCAGAGAGAGAGAGAGAGTGTGGGAGAACACAAGCAGGCAGGGCGTCAGGCAGAGGCAGAGAGAGAAGCAGGCTCCTCACTCAGCAAGGAGCCCGATGCAGGACTCGATCCCAGGACCCTAGGATCATGACCTGAGCCGGAGGCAGCGGCTTAACCAACTGAGCCACCCAGGCGTCCCAAAGATTTTTATTTATTTGACAGAGATTACAAGTAGGCAGAGAGGCACGGGGAAGCAGGCTCCCTGCTAAGCAGAGAGCCTGATGCGGGGCTCTATCCCAGGACTCTGAGATCATGACCTGAGCTGAAGACAGAGGCCCAACCCACTGAGCCACCCAGGTGCCCCAAGCCAGTCTTTTTTAATCAGACAATGGAGCCTATTTACTTTTACTATCCTGCTCTGCAAACCTCCTTTAGGCTCATCTTTGCTCAGCCTGTTTTAACCTTACCCACCACTGCTTCTCACCCTTTGCTTCAGACTTGACTTAGTGTCCTCTGTGGACTGAACGTGGTCTGTGTTACAAAACTGAGTACTGAATGTGTCTTCCAAGCTCCACATGTTTGGGCCCGTCTACCTTCCTCCTCCCTCCTCTCCAGGGAGGCATGCTTCCCCTGTTGAAGTCATTGTTTGCAAGAACTGAAATGTGAAAAAATTGATGTTAAACCATTTATTAGGAACACAGAAACAGCAAATACATTTTAAAAACCCAACTAAAAAACTCAAATAGTGTCTTTTCATATTTAATACAACTCATGATCCTTTTTCTCATTTTTTTTTCATGCTTAACTATGGGCAGACTGTGTATCTTTTACTCACGTTTCATTTACATAAACTTACATCCTCACCTTAATTCCACTACTTGAAGCCACTGAACTTCATATTCATCAGATGATAAAAATTAAACCAGAAATATTTGCTATGCCAAGACTTTAGAGAATGAAGATGAGGGGTTTTTTGTTTTTTTTGTTTTTTTTTTTTTGTTTCTTTATAAAGATTTTTTTTTTCTTTTTTTTTGACAGAGATCTCAGGTAGGCAGAGAGGCAGGCAGAGAGAGGGGGGAAGCAAGCTCCCCACTGAGCAGAGAGCCCGATGCAGGGTTCGATCCCAGGACCCTGAGATCATGACCGGAGCCGAAGGCAGAGGCTTAACCTGCTGAGCCACCCAGGTGCCCCGAAGATGAGGTTTTTTAAAAAGAAAAAAATTTAGAAGCACCTGGGTGGTTCAGTCAGTTAAGTGTCCCAACTCTTGATTTTGGCTCAGGTCTTGATCCCAGGGTTGTGGGATCGAGCCCCACGTTAGGCGTTGTGCTCAGCACAGAGTCAGTTTGTCCCTCTCCCTCTGCCCCTCGTGTGCACACGTGCACTCTCAAGTAAATAAACTTTTCAAAACATACTGTCTCTCTTCCTTCCCTTTAAAAAAAAAAAAGAAAAATTTATACTTTCGATCTGTTTTATCTTTGTTCTCTCTGTGATTTTTAGCACTAGAAATAGTGGTCACGAAGCAGTTTGCTTGATATCACCTACATAAATTTAAACTTCAGAATAAGGCTACATGTAGACTAGGTTATTTGACATATGAATAGGTGAGTTATTGAGGCCATGTATGTTTTGTCTAGATTTTCTAGATTTAATGATCTGATCCCCACTTGGGAGAATTGATTTCTGTATTGACTTACTGTAAATTAGATGATTTTGCTTCTGTTTTCAACATTTTTAGTTTGAGATAATGTAGGCTAACTGTATTATGTATTATGTATTATGTAGGCTAACTGTATTATGTAGGCTAGGCCCTATCACATAAGCTCTGGGAATGGTCAGATTCATTAGGACTTTATCAAGATTGTCTTGAAATTAAGAAATGTAGGTTTGTGCTTTGGTTGTTCTGCCATTATTTTTGTCTGTTTTAAATGAACATAAGGAGTCATCAAGATTTTGGATAACAATTGGTGTTCCAAAGTAGACTAAAATATGAAAAGGAAGCTAATAAGAAAATATAATTGGAAAGATATGAAGTTCTGCCCTTAAAAAAAACTCAGCTGTTCAGCAGAGGGTATGTATAAAGCTAGGCTTTTATGAAGCTAAACTAAAGGAGACCTTATGGACTCTAGGTAGCATTACCCTCCCACTGTGTGAGAGTCCTGGTTTATGGCTGCTGTCCCTGCAGAATTAATAGCACATCTGGAGGATACATTACAGTTACCCTGCTTTTAGTTGACATTGGGATCAATATTAGACTGCAGTGTGGTGGGTTCCTAAGATTCTGAATTCAGCCTCAAGTTACACTAGAAGAAATAAAGGAATCTGAAGCAAGGGGATTCAGAGTCTCACTATTACTACCCTCTGCGTTGATGAAGTCTCAACTGGCGTGTGTATTATCCTGAGTGCCCCTTTTCAAAGGACAGCAGTGCACCGGAGCACTACCAGAAGACGGTTACTAGGTTCTTAGAGGGTCTGGAAACCTTATCATGAAATGGTTGAAAGTAGTGCTGGAATGGATATCTGGAAACAGAAGACTTAGGACACATAGTAGCTGCCATTCAACACTGGAAGGCTCTCTATAGGGAATCAGGATTAGGTGGGCCATTCAGGGTTCCAGAAACCAGTGAATAGCAATTCTAAGGAGGTTGTAGAGAAGGGACAGAGGAAGTTGGCATTCTAATGATCTTGAGAGAAGTTTGTCCCTTTTACAAATTAGAACACTTCAGATAATTGGCAAAGATTCAGTAGACTTGGTGAATTAATCCTGATAAGTGAGAAGGTCATGCCTAGGTAACTCTAGAATTGACTTGACTTTTATTACTTGAAACAAGAAATCTTAACTGAATTTATGTTCATCGAAGTTCTTTTGATTCTGTCTTCTTTGTAGCCAGTGGATCTCTCCTTCTCTCTCCTCCCTAGTCCTTATTTCTTAAGAACTAAATTTGGATCTTTTCAAGGCGTTACGGCCTTAAGCTTACCCATCAAGCCCCATTTTCCCATAAATTTTTCACATTCCCCCTTCACACCAGCTTATTGTCCCCCAGAGATACTAGGTTCTTCTTCCCTTTTCCTGCATGCCTTTGCAAAGGAATCCCATCTTTTTTTTTTTTTTTTTTTTTTCTGTATTCCTAGTGTTACTTCTGTTATGATACCTTCCTGATTCATCCAGGCAGAGTTTCTTCTTATGGATGCCTCCATTCCCGTTACATTTGCCCCTCACGTTCTTTTATCTCTGTGGTAGGCATCTCAGTACCCTTTATAGATGACACAGGGCCTGGCCCAGTAGTACATTTTTAGCTAAAATTGGATAGATTTAAGTTGAACTCTGCTGCCAGCCTGACCTAGTATCTCACAATTCCCATTCTTTATCCATTGTCACCAGTATATGAGAGATCAGTAAATGTGTGAGTTTGATTTTTTTTCATTCACTCAACAGGTATTTATTGAACACCTGTTAGATAACCAGGCATTGCTGGGTGTTAATACAATACGACTGATTCTTCAGAGGTACATAGATGACCTAGTGAGGGACCCAGATACAGTATGTGCTGTAAAGTGAAGTAAGCTCATGTCATCACCATGGGAGGAACACAGTTGACTGTTGACCAGGCTCTCTTGATTCGTGTGCCTTTCTACCATACTTAAAACATCTGCTGCACCAAAGTCTGGGACTTGGGCCCTGGCTGCCAAAGGTACCATGGACAGACCATTGGAGAGAACCTGTCCTGCGGTTTTACCCTTGAGTAATCCCTTTAGAATGAATTAGATATAAATAATATACTGGTATTTGTATCCATTGGGGATGCAAGGTACTGACAGTGAATGACATCAGTATCCATAGCAGTTATTCTGGCTTTATTATTTACTAATGTTGTTAAGTCAAAGTAACATGGTGATACTTGTTAAACCACATCTTTTTAAATCCGGTCTTAAGGGCTATGGTTTCCCTGTTTGTTTTATAGAAACTAGAAAAACTGCTTTTGGAATTATTTCCACAGTGAAGAAACCTCGACCATCAGAAGCAGATGATGATTCTCTTCCAGCCTGCAAGAAAGCCAAGTGTGAGAGCTGAAAAGAATCCCCAGTCTCTGTCAACACTCCCTTCTTCCCTTGGATAGTCCATCAGCCGCAATAGAAATAAAACCTTTATGATTTACTGTTTTCATTTGGAACTAGAAATCAGTAATCTATAAAAACAGTTCTATATTCAAGCCATTAAAGTAACAAAACCTAGTGAAGCAGTAAAAAAAAAAAAAAAAGACTGCCCACTTAATGAATTTAGATATACTTTAAGAGAAAAATCAGAGACGAGTTTATTTATTTTTTGTGTTAAGTAATAAAACAGCAGGTATAATTGAATAAGATGTTTCCGTATTTCAGGAGACTCTTTAAAAAGTTTCTTCTTCATTTAAAAATACATGTTTTGCTGCTTTGCTGGATATACATGGCTTATTTTTTGATCTTACTCTTCAAAAGGGGTCATTTTGAGGCCTATTAAGGCATACCAAGGGATTGGCCTTTAGGTGATTTATTTTTGTTGTAAACCTCTCTCTTTGTATTCATCAAGTCAAAGTTCTTTCTGAAAGGAATTGCTATAAATTTTGTGGAAGGAGAGAGAAAGTGCATGTAAAATTACATGTGGCCTCTTCCTTTGCTGCTTACCTTCATGATATTCTTGAAATAGAATTTCCTCCTTTGAGGTGGAAGTCCCTGAAAACCTACTACTGATTTTCCTAATAGCTGTATTAAAAATATCAAACCATTGTACTCAAACAACTTTGGAAATGATTTTTTTTAAAGTAGCAGAATCATTAAAATAAATGGAAGTGGACTTTTTTGCAAATATCTGTATTCATGTTATGTTTTATTGATATAAAGAATCATTTCCGTGAGAAAAAGGACATTCTGAGAGAGAAAAGATAATTTTTTAAAAGAGCTGTATATCAGTCTCACTTATGGATACAGATGCTTAGGTAAAATATTGGTAAAGTGAGACCATTAAAACAGTATGCCTGACAAATGAGATTTATTCTAGGATTGTAAGGATATTTCAGTTATTTTTAATGTACTGTACTTTATCATATTTATTTATCAATCAAATTAGAAAAATCAATCATTTTAATGGATAAGACATTTGATAAAACTTAAAATCCACTCCTGGTCTTAAAAAATGATAAAAACCCATGGCAAACGTTTACAAATAGAATATATCACATATATACACACGTATGTTTATATACTGTATGTATTGAACATGGTGGCTCTAAAAGCATTCTTGTCTGACTTCTACTTGAGCAGTTTGATGGATTAGCCAACCCCATTCCCTCCGTAAAATGATGCTGATGCCACTGTCACTCCAGGCCCACACAGGGGTCCACCACTCCCTCAAGTGCCGGCTTGCTTCTGCCCTCACCCCACTTGGATTCACCAATGGTTAATGTATGTTTGTTCACCAGTCTGTTGATGCTATTGTGGTTAGCATTGTAAAGTTTTATATATATATTAACTAAATATTATGAAAACTGTTGCACTATGAAGCACAAAAAAGGAATTCCCAGGAAATCCAAGTTTATGCTTTTGAAAGGCTTGAAAAGATGAGCCATTTAAAAAAAAAAAAAAAAAACCTGTCACAATAGGTGTGAACAGGACAACTAAGATTTGGGGGGATCCAGTAAAAATTCCACACTTGGATTGCTTCACTCAAGTCTTAAGTTGTTTTTCTTCTTTAAAGAGACAGGAAATCAAAGACAACCGTAGGTGTCCCATCAGAGGGTCCATAATCCCAAGAACAGATGTGATCCTTACAGATTGGCACAGGAGTATGCATTTATAGATTTTAAACTCAAAATACTTAAGGGGGCATATGGTCATCTTTTTTTGAGGTCCCACTTTGTTCTACTATTTCAATCAACTGGTTATATTACGTGTATATTTGCCTCACTTGCAGCGGATATAATAGCAAGGGCCTCTTACATTAGGAAGTAAAGTTACTGTAGATGAGTCTGGCCTCTTCAAAAAGGAAGCAACTGGGAAAAGCTTAGAAATACAGGTGCTCCTTCGTTTATGTACCTTTGCTACATATTTGCAGATGTGCCTTCTTCCAGTTTATGAACAGACGCTTATCCTGTTCAGAATAGGTGGGCATTATGGCTGGTCCTCAGTGGAGAGTGGCAGGCAGGTTTCCTTCTAATATTTATCTTTGTTAAAACATGATGCATTACTGACTTCCTGCAACAAAATGTCAGTACCTTAGAGAAAAGTTCGGCAAGATGGTCAGTTACAAGCTAAAGACACAAAAGGTAATCGTTTGGTTAATAGTAAATTGCTATAAAATGTCACTTTTTTTTCAGTGTCATTTTAAAAGGTGGTACTATTCCAAAAATATAAATTAAGAAACACATAGGTCCTCTATGAAGAAAATTCTTTAATAGGGAAATTAAAGACGACTGGAAGACACTCTGCTTTTGGGGTTTTTTTCTTTCTTTCTTTCTTTTTTTTTTTTTTTTTTTGATGAGACATTGTTCATCAAATTTTCCCCCAAATTATAAATTTAACAAAATTTAAAACCATCCACATATGTTGGTTTCCTTGTATATATGTTGGGATTTGAAAGAATAAATAGAATACCTACAAAAATTCATAGAAAAATAATGGGAGGGGGGAACTTGAGTGGCTCAGGCAGTTAACCATCTGCCTTTGGCTCAGATTGTGATCCCAGGGTCCTGGGATCGAGCCCCCATCTGGACTCTCTGTGCAATGGGGAGTCTGCATCTCTCTTTCCCTCTGCCCCTCCTCACTATTCATGCCCTCTGTCTCTCTCTCTGCTCTCTCAAATAAATAAATACAGTCTTCAAGCAAAAAACACCAGTGGAAGGGACTTGTACACCCAGTATTACAGAGTACAGCAGGACTCTGGGAACTAAAACTGTGTAACTGGTGCAGAAATTCATAGAGATGAGTGAAAGACTTCGGAGTCCAGAACAACTCCATTTACAGGAAGTTGTGGACTTCTCAATTCCGTGATGTTGGAATAACTGGTTAGCTATGCAGGAAAGGCAGTACAGCAAACAAAGTTAAGTGGAAAGACTAAAGACTCTGCATATTAAAATCTGAACCTGCCAGTACTCTGTACCTGTGACCTTGTGCAAATTTCATAATCACTCCGTGACTCACTTTCTTCTTTTCTCCCTACCGATGGCACTACTGCAAGGGTTAAGCAGATTCATATTTGTAGGAGGCTCAAAGAAGGACCAGTCCTACAGAACATACCTACTAAGCATTAGCTATTGTTCTATCATTTAGGAAAAAAAAAGTCTAATCCTTATCTTCTACCCAATGTACACCACACTAAATTCAAATGGATTAAAGAATTAAATTTTTTTTAAAGTTTGTAAAATACTAAAGAAAAGGTAGGTACTTTTTTGTCTAAAATAACCTTGGGTTGGAAAAAACCTAAATATGGTCATCAAAGCCAGAAAACATGAAAATTAACTTGCCTCTATAAAACTAATGTTCTGTTAGAAAAGTACAACTAAAAAAGTAGATTAATGAGGCATCTTATAGAGCAGAGGAGTTTAGCATCCTTAGTAAAAGCTTTAAAAAATTATTTTTTAAAAACATATGCAATTTGAGGGCTCAGTCAGTTGGGTGTTCCACTCTTGATTTCGGCTCAGGTCGTGATCTCAAGGTGGTGAGCTTGAGCGTGGAGCCTGCTTGAGATTCTTTCCTCACTTTGTCCCCCCCCCCCCCCCCACCGATCTAAAAAACAAATAAAAACATGCTATTTGATAAATGCTGTTAGTGTCCACCAAATCCCTTTCACCAGGCTGGTGTACCCTCTCTCCAGCTGATTCAAATTTGAGCACTCATGGTTTCTCTTCACTCTCCCCAGAGCACTGCCGTGGGCTGATGGAACTCACCTTACCCAAAGAGGCCTGGGAAGCTTTACCTCACCACCCCCTACCCCCAACCCAGTTCGGCCTGTGGCTTGTGCCTGATGCAGGACATTATCACCCGGCCTTCTGGCCTCCACAGCGTGACTGATACTCCGGAGCTGGGATAAGGCTGAGGAGAGACTCTTCCTGAAAGCACATCTTTGCCTGTTTCTCCTGCCCTGTCCTGTTTTCCTCATCGCCTTAAAGAGCACGTTCAATAAATCACTAACACAAGAATCCTCATTTCAGGTTCTGCTTCCAAGGAACCTGACATAATAGAAACTGGGCAATAAAGATGGATCCAAAAAATGCTCCATAAACAAAGATGGTGAGCTTTCTCAGTAATTAGGAAAATTCACCACAGGTGAATCAGGTGAATCAGGTTGGAAGAGAAAAGATTTATAAGATGAGAATTCTCATAATTTGGGGGAAAATCAATAACATAATGGAAGGGGATTAATTTGATACTAATCTTACAGAGTCTTCTGTGAATGTGTTTCTTCAGAAATAGCTGGTTAGGTATGAAGGGTAGTGGATAAGGATATTCACTGCAACAATGTCTAGAATAACAGGAAAATGGAAACAACTTAAACAATAATAGGACTAAATGGTCCATTATAAACTGAAACATAAGAATACCTGGATTTTTTAAGGAACTGAAAAGTACACAGTTGAAATTCAGTTTAGTGAAGAGAGTGATAAGAAATAGATGAGAATAGAGAGTTAAAGGCAGTCAGATTTCAAGGATTTTTGAAAAATGTTGAGTTTTCATTTCATCCTGAGGGCAATGGGAAGCCACTGAAGAATTTTTTTTTATTTTTTTTTAATTGTGTTTATTTATTTATTTGACAGAGATCACAAGTAGGCAGAGAGACAGGCAGAGAGAGAGAAGAGGAAGCAGGCTCCCCGCTGAGCAGAGAGCCCTATGTGGGGCTCCATTCCAGGACCGTGGGATCATGACCTGAGCTGAAGGCAGAGGCTTTAACCCACTAAGCCAGCCAGGCACCCTGCCACTGAAGAATTTGAAAGAGGTGAATGGCTTGACCAGATTTGCAGTTTAGAAAAATCACTCTGTAATAACACATTATATGTCTAATAAAAAAAAAAATTAAAAAAAAAAAAAAAACCTGCAACTTAACAGACTGGCGGGAAAAGAGCCCAAGGCCAGGAGCCCAGCAAGGGTCATTTGAGTAACGGAGGACATTGTGGCCATCTGAGCTAGAGCAGTGGCCCCTGGGATGCAAGAAGTGGACAGACTGCAGAGCCACTTAGAGAGGATACTTGGTAAGAAGACTTGGAGGTTGATGGGGATAAAGGAGTGAGGAAAAGAGAAGCAAGAAAAACCACCAGGCATCTGTTGGTCAATGGGACGTTCTCTTTACTGAGGAAGAGCCAAGATGAGAGACAGATTGTGGGCAAAGAGTTGGCTCAAGTGGCAAGACAAAGAGCTTTAAAGTTGACCACCTGTGAGACAGGTGAAAGCTTTGCCTGAAGTGTTTATCTTCTCCATTAGCAGAGGTGACGGAGTTGGCCTTATTCAAATGGGACTTACCTCATGTTGTCTTTCATGGGGTACCTTCGCCCTTTACCTTTGTGCTGGTGGAAATCTCATGTGGTGACTCAGAAGTGTTTTTTGTACCCTCCCAGCTGTTGCGGAGAGGGGGGTTTGAGGAAGCCATCATAAAGAGAGAGCTCGGTCACTTAATAACCTGCCAAGTTATGCTGTGGGAGACACCAATACCAGCAAGGAAAATGTGATTTGTGTTGTGGATGCTTTAAGAGGAGGAAGTGGGAGGACCCAAGCCTTAAGGATGTGACTAGTTAGACCCAGGACACTAGCAGGAGGGAGACAATGGAGGGACTGAAGTTCCTGATGCCCTTGGGAGGTTAGGAGACTAGATACAAAAGGCTCAAAGGTATCTCAAACCATCCTCACAACTTAGGTGTCTGGGAGCAGCTGACTAGAACACCTTCTGCTTAGGGACCTTGCCTGCGCACGCTTTCAGTGTTAGAGGCATAGCCAAAAGGCTATGTGTTCTTCCACCCGGAGAGAGTTTTGGAGCTAGGGACCCCAATGCTACTGTTTTATATTGGCCTTCATACATTTCCTAAAGTGCCAGACTTTCCCCATGATTGTGCCCTTTCCGGTGGCCTCTCTGCTGTCTGGAATAACTCCAGCTCATCCTTCAGACTGCCTCAAAAAGTCAGCACCTCAGTGAAGTCTTTGTAGAATTCCCCACCTTGTCTCTCCCCTTCAAATGAGTGTGCTTTTGCGTCTGAGACTCACAGCACTCTTGTTTTTTTCCCTTCATTGGACTTACCACAGATCATTACTGTGTATTAACTTTGGACATTATTTCTTTAATATTCATCTGTTCCCGGAAAGCAGGGCAGGGACAATCTGGTTTTCTCGTCACAGGTCTTAGCACCTGGCCTAGCACCTGGCAACAAAATGGCTCCCCTTGGAGGTCAGAAATCATTAACCAGGTGTATTTTCTCGTGGGCAGCCTCTGACACACAGCGGTGTCCACAATAATTGTTAAGCCTCTGATTAGCGCTGATGGGAATGTCAACGATCATTTGTTTAACGTGCAGTAATCATTCTTCCCACCAGGGGTCTCTTTCTCCCCACCACTGGGGCCAAAAGAACTTGAACTCCTCTATCTTGGTGATGGTTTTCCCAGCCTTGCTGCTCAAGGTGTGCTTCTGGTGTACCACCACCTCTGCATCATCAGGGAGCTTCTCAGAAATGCAGTCTGCCTCTCCCCACCCCCCACCCCTGCAATGAATGGGAGGGATCAGAAACTGCATTTTAGCAAGATCCTCAGGTGGTCTGCATACATGGTCAATACTGTTGAGAGGTACTATTTTACAGGACATTTCCAATCCCCAAAACTTGGAAGACAAAAAACTCCATCTAAATGGCCTTTTTCACATGGTTCTTTCCCACCATACTTATAGAAGTACTTAGAAAGAGGTTTAGAATTTGCTTTTATTATGAATATAAAATAGACATACAACATAATATACATGTACACATTTACACTTTGCGGTCACTTTCATCTTTTTTTCAGCAAATTCACTTCATCATGGCCCAGTGGCCTGCACCTGCCACGAACATGCCATTTACACTCACGACATTCTCTTCACCTTGGGACAACATGTGACTTGGTAAGGAATACCAGGCCCGGGCGTCTGACGGCTTGGCTTCACCGTCCTCCTCACAGAATCCCTCTCATTCTACAGTTTCTCCTCCTGTCTCTACACGCCTCCCACTGCCCCAAACTTCAGTATTAAAAATTCAGGAGAAAAGAAGGCTGTAATAATCACCCTTGTCCTTTAAAAAAAAAACACCTTGAAATATCATCCACCAATGAGGTGCACATGATTAGGCACGAGCAGCATTGCTCGTTAACATGGTTTAAGAGCAAATCTATGGGGAGGCTCTGAAGTGTTATATACAAATGAAGATTTGCTCACCAAGTGGGTCATTGTGAAGGATCAGAATTTCCAGTGGCATCACAGTAAATAAATAAATAAATAAATGGAAATAAATTAAAATAAATAGAGTGAGATTCACTAAGGGAAATTCCCCTAACTATATGCCTGTGCTTTCTCCAGACTTCACTGGGTGCAGCTGTACAACAGGTGGATAGGAGCTGGGTGTTAGGACTCGTTGCTCTTCCTTGGGGCCTTGCCTTCAAAATGCTGGTGAAGAACAACGGGATGCGAGCGGCGCCATTTCCCTCAGAAGGAGGCTATGCGAGAGGTTTTGTAGGAGTTCTCCTTCAGGCTGTCAAATATCGCTTTGGTTCCATTCTGCCAGTGCAGGACCAGATCCATTGGGGTCTTCCCAGCCTAATCAAAGTGCAGGAGGAAATGTGACTTTCAGATGGAAGGCATCTATAAATTCTACACATCCTCTGTGTGTGTGTGTGTGTGTTTAATGAGGTAATGGATGGGTCTATGTTGTTGACCTGTTTTATGCTTTCCACTATGAGTGATTTGCAGTTTATATTCAAATCAGCCCTTCAGTGTTTCTCACAGGAATGCTTTATGGCATTTCAGATGAGCAATGTTTGGGGGTTTTGTTGTTGATTTTTTTTTTTCCCCTGCCCTGTGGGACTGCCCCAGGTATTTAAAAAAAAAAAAAATTCAATCCCCAGTTCCTAGACAGTAAATGGGAAGAGCATTCCAAGTCACTTTGAAATTTTAAAAATGCCTCTCTATATATCCAGTATCCTGTAGCAGAGGCCTGGGGAGAAAGTGGTCAAGAACCAGTTCCTATCAATTTGGAAAATGATTCCTGATAAAACATGATGGTAAACGAGCTATTTGGACACCTTGGCGAAGTCCTCAGGTGCTGTGCAGAACTATTACTGCTCCGAGAGGGCTAGTTTTCAACTGGGATCTCCTGGGAAATTTCCTTTTTCTTGGGGGGACATCAACAATGTGTAAATAATTTTTGAGACCAAAATGCTTTTCCACTTATGCGTAGGTCTCCAGACAATTACGAAAATGCATACCATGTCACCTCTCAATTCTTGTCTTTAAATATGAGAAGTCTTAAAATTTCCCACCCCTGTTCTTTTGAAGTCTCTTTAACTCAGAGACTGTGAACTGGCAGCTTTAAGATGCAAATCAGTCTAGAGACCTCTTTTGTTTGGGCCCACACAGAACTCAGATTTCTTAAAAGTTGGAATTAATTGGCAACAGTCGGAAATTAGGAGATTTCCCAACTGAATCCGTGAACTCTCTGAGAAAGGCGGAAGAGTTGGCCAGCATGATACCTAGGACTTCACAGAGCAACAATGGACTGGGGTGGGGAGGAGCCACCACCTTTAAAAGTTATGTGCACAGACCCCCTGCAGCCAACATTTATGTAATTTAGGTGATCTGCCTGGCCCCTGTGCTTATTTGAAGTAGTGGCCCTGTAACCCTCATTTTGGAACTCCCCACCTCTGTAGCATGTTCCTTGAGAAACACTCATGGGTACACATGGTGACAGAGCTTTGGACAACAGAATAATGTACTGTGTGTTGTTTCCAGTCCCCCTCAAGATGGTGTCCAGTGGCTTTGTGGTCTTTTGGGGAATATCCAGCCATTGGATCAATGACATTAATAGTTCTAGGACCCTTATGTTGGACTCTAACTGATAATTCAAAGCCATGAGCCCCATTGGTATATTTTGGGCTATTCTTCCATGAATTCCTTTACCTCATCTCTATTAGAATTTATCTCCTGATTTTCTGGCTACTTACACTGTCTCCCCCAAATCTGTAGGCTAGTTCTCTGGGCTGGTAATGTCTTACTGCCTAAAAATAATTGTCATAGTTTCTGCAGTTTTGGAGATTTCATTAAATCTACTTTTTTCCCGCTAATTTATTTAATTTATTAGATAAGACCAATCCCAATATGAAGGATGAGGGGACCTACTATTAACACTTTCCCATCCAGGCAGCCTCTGTTTAATGCTTCTATCCTTTGTTCCTAACACCAAGACAGTTTTGAGGGTTTTTTTTTTTTTTTTTTATGATAAAATATTCCTCTCAGTCTCACAGTAACACAATAAGGGGAGGAAATTATTCACAATAGAAGATGACTGGGGTTTTCCTTCTTTGTGAAGTGATTCTCTACCAAATCTTTCCAATTATTTCTTTGGTAATTTCTATCCATTCCTCCCAGTGATATTTTTAAAGCTTATATTAGATGATGTTTGTCTGGGAATTGGGACCATGAGGAAAAGTTGGCTCTCTTCCCTGGCTTGCAGATGAAGCTAAATTAACACGTACTTGTAGAAGGGACTTATATGAGCATTTTCAGGGCCTAAATATAGGAAATTATTTTGAGGGATATGCAGATAAACCACACTGGAGAATGGATAGAAATTATCTCAAAAAATATAGGCAAAAGCATGGCTAACCCTGGAAGAAAGTGGTAGCATGTCCTGCTGTTGTAAGGAGGGGAGGACTACTCAGAATTACTCAGATGCGATATTGATTAATTTCAGTTCATTGGCTCTTGGCCCCATTGACTGCTGTGGAATTTAATCCTTTCAAGAATGGTGCCTGTCTTTATTCCTGACAACCCCAGGCCTTGCTCAGCCACGGGTGTCCAGGGAAGACAGTGCTTAGGTTTGTGAAGGTGAGCAATTTGACCATCTCATATTTTCAAGAGGAAATCTTAAAAGAATCGCCGGACACTGTGATTGTGTTATGATGGCTCCACCCATCTCTGACCAGGTGACCCGAGTCCTTGCCAAGGACTAGCAATGTCATTAGGGGAATAGACAGGGGCATTTAAAGCATCACAAGACCACCCCCTAAACCCTGAAATCCTACCACCATGGGGCCATTTTCAA
Source organism: Mustela nigripes (assembly GCF_022355385.1). Lineage (NCBI taxonomy): Eukaryota > Metazoa > Chordata > Mammalia > Carnivora > Mustelidae > Mustela > Mustela nigripes. The sequence continues at coordinate 156,558,421 of NC_081560.1, forward strand.
GTAGAGCAGAGATGCTTTCGTGCATCAGAAAGCCCACAAGCGGGGCTGCTTATTTCGGGTACTTACACAATTCTTGATGTTGAGGTCGGCCCCATACATAATCAGGAGTCTGATCATTTTGTAACGGTTCAGCCTCACAGCATCATGCAGAGGGGTATCTCCTTCCTAGAGAAGCAGAGACCACAGGCTAAAGTGGGGCCTGAGGCCAGCAAGTGGGTCCCACAAGAGCCCAGGCTTGGGGAGTGATTCCAGATAAGTGAGGCTGGAGCTGCTGGAGGTGGAACTTGGCCCAGGGACTCACTCGGTCTTTGGCGTTGAGGTCAGCCTCACAGGCGATGAGATGCTCTGCGCACTCGTAGTGGCCAGTCCTCACGGCTACGTGCAGCGCTGTGCTGAGCAACTGGGAAATTAAAGAATGCGACTGATTTGCGGGGCTCGGGGACAGAGGTTGTCCCAGACCCCTAAGGCATGTGCGAGGGGGACAAGTGGCCACTATGGTGCCCCACACAGCATAAGCTTCCCGCTGACCCAAACGGTGAGGTGGCTTTAGGAGAGGAGGAGGGAGGGGAAAGGGGCCCAGGAATGGGGGAGGGGGAGATAAATACCTTATCCCGAGCACTGATTTTTGCTCCTTTATTCAGTAGCAATTTTAAGACATCGAGGTTTCCTCCACGGCTTGCCCAGTGGAGGGCTGTAGATTCAAGCTATACCAGAAGGTAAAAAGACATGAGTTAATGTAAAGAACTAGTCCGAGGAGTTAATACTTGGTTTCTGAGACCTGGGAACACCAACTGGCTGAAGCATCCATAGTAGCAGTAGGCTGTCCCCCTATGCATTACGACTGAGAACTACAGTTTATTGAGAATTTCAGCATGCCGACAAGGTGCTGTGCACTTTCGATGGACTGGTCCTCCCAGCAACGTTATGAGGTAAGTGTGACTGCACTCGTTTGGCAGATGAGAAAAACAAGTCTCCAAAATAGTCAAGTTTCTTGCCCAAGGAAGAACAGCTAGTAAGTATCAGAATAGATATCCAAACCCACATCTGCCTGGAACTTTTAGCCACTTTTGCCAAATATACTCAGAAGTTCTAGAGAAACGCATTTTAAAATTCTGGCAGAATAAAAGTACTCCCTTCCAAGAGATTTTAATCTGGATCTGCCCCCTCTTTCTGTGTCCCGTGCTTTTTTCCTCATCTCTTGTTGGTTCTGTGCTGACGTTTATGCCAACACAACCAGTGTCCCTCAAGTGTCCCCACTCAAAGTCATCACACACTGCCCTGACTCTTGGGAGATGCCCTCTTCCCCTCTCTGACATGTTCCTGGCCTTCCAAATCATGCATTCATGAATGTTAGTGTCTTTTCATGCAAACCTTTTTTTTTTTTTTTTTTTTATTGCTTTCCTATGTGTTTGTCTTCAGGGTTCAATTTTGTTCAAATTCTTTGGACTTTTTTAATATCCCTCTTCCACTTTGCTATAAAGTCAAATTGAGCTGCATTTAAATAAATAAAGCATTTTCCCAGCCCAATCTTCAGTCCATAAAATATGCTGTGTGCTGGTCTTTGTAGAACTCACAGTAGTTGAATTCTTGAAGTCTGAATAGCAGCTACTTTCCATGGATGCAGTTCATTCCGTATGCAGTTTAGCCCCTGATCTCACTGATGGCATCTATCATACAAGGTGTACAGCTAGAGAATTCTGACACATCGCTGGCTGCCAAGGGGCCACGAGTGGACTGTCGTGTATAATGGAAGGACAGGGACACCGAGAGGCAAGTGCTGACTGTATTACTTCTCAGTAATGCTACTGACTTGATACTGACCCAACTCTCTGATGGGGATATTGAATTGCATGCAGTGGCTTTCACTTCCTTCTTTTCCCTGGAACACTCGTCTCCTCTTCAGTATGTATGGAAAATACTTTCCACATGACCTAGCCCCCTCTCCCAACTTCTTTTGTATGGAGAAATGAGCTTTTGCCTGGTTTTCTCAGATCAATTTTCAATCCAATCAGCCCCATTTTTCATCGTAGGTTTTCTCAAGCTTCATATGGATTCCTTATTTTGGCTCATTTCCAAACAAAGAAATATATTTACCATATCACGGAATTCGATCTGAGCTCCAGCTTCCATTAACTTCTCCACAATTGCCAAATGTCCTTCTAAGCACGCTCTGTGAAGAGCCGTCCGTTTATACTGTCAGAAGAGAGATTTAAAAAGAGAGAGATAGCGATGCATATAAAAATGAGCAGAAATCCTTTCTAAGAGGCAGGAAGCTGAGGACTCCTACAACCTCACTGATAGAAACTCGAGTACTTTTTGAATTAGAAATGTCAAATGCACTAATATTTCAGAACTGGAACAGTGATCCTGCAACTGAGGCTTGAGTTTCCTGCAGGTACATTTCTAAGTGCTCAGTGGTCCTCATGGAGGGATGTGAACTTCAAGCTCACAACTACCTCAACGCTGACATTTCCCTTTCTTGAATTTTGTGCCTTCATTGTTTGTGTAGAATTTGCCATGCAGACCAGAAGGTTTTCTCCCATCTGGGACCGTTGCTGGGTTGAATATCAAAAAGTATTCAATTCTTCTTTAAGAGAATGGGGGACTTATTTTTAGTTCAACTTCAGAAATGATTCTCCATTCAGTTCAGGGGGGGAAAGGATACAAAAAGGATTAGTGCTTCTGGTAAAAAGACTTCATATTAATGGGTTGACTATTTGGCCTAGAACAACTGTTGCCACTGTTCACTCCAGTGTCCTCTATTTACAGACAAGGAAACAGAGGTCTAGGAAATGCAAAGTAGCTGCTAAAATCAAATAGTCACATAGTGATAGAGCCAGCACTTGAACTCAAGTCACAGAGTCCCTGAGTAGTGGTGATGTGTTTAGGTCCAATCAAGGATGATGCTATTGGGGCACCTGGGTGGCTCGGTCGGTTAAGCATCTCCTTTCAGTTCAGGTCATGATCCCGGGGTCCTGGGATCAAACCCTGCATCATGCTCCCTGCTCAGGCCCTTCCCCTGTCTAATAAATAAAATCTTTTTTTTTTTCTTTTAAAGGATGCTGCTATTGTATGTCTGTCTAAAAGGGACTTGTTGGTCCTGCCTTATTAAAAGTCTACCCCAAGAACATGAAAAGCTAAAGACAAACTAAAAAGTCAGCTGGAAGAATATGAGAGTGCAAAAAATGCTGCAATTCTCAGCTCGAATCCAGCGTCTTTGTTCTGGACCACTGCACTACCCTAATATGCTAGTGGCATCTGGGACAACAGCTGGAGAGACTGTTCCAGGTGGAGTGCTTGTTGGCACCGTGTTAGCAAGGCAGAAGTTAAGCAGAAACAGCACAAAATGAATGAGCTGGATTTTGCAGCACTTTGTAGAAGTTACCTCATCACAGACATCTGGATTGTTCTTGTCCAACAAGAATTTTTCTACTACTGGCAGTTTATTCTCCAGGGCAGCCTTCAGGAACCTCGGCACATCCACAGGTTCCGTCTAAAGCCAAGAGCAAAGTGCGGGAGTTACTGTGAGCTTTCCGACATCCGATCAAACCCTCCACAGATATTTATTCCCCAGCAGCCTAATGCCAGACATGTAATACTAGCAAAGCAAACCATCCTTACAATGATTTCAGGTTCAGGTTCCTTTATAGCTGGGACTTTAGTCTTCTTGTATTTTTTCCTTTTCTTCAGCTGAATGATGACTTCAAGGTCTTCTAAATTTTCAAGCTTTGATCTTTGTTCTAGTTTTTTCTTCTTGAGCTAAAAAAGAAATCCATATTTCAAAACATGGTGACCAGCATTCTGGTTGTGTCTAAACAAAATCTGCAAGGTCTGTGATAAGTATGGGGGAAACAGCGGGAGCAAAACAGTAAAAAAAAGTAAAAAACAAAAAAAAAAAAAAAAAAGAAAAGCAACAGCAACCTTTAAAACTAATCATGGACTTTGACTTAGTGACTTCTTATTCAAGAATTTGGGGCGTCTACATTTTCATCTTCACTTCCCTTGCCTGTAGCATCAGCCTTTGACTCATTGGAGTTAGGATGTAGTCTGTAACTGAGCATCGAGTCATCATTTCCATAAACAAACCCTGGGTTTCTGTCAAATTTTTTTATTTAACTCAAAAGAATCCAACAATAAGGGTTAAGTTCCGAAATATCAATGCCAGTCTCTTTCAGGCAGCCTACAGAGCAGGGCTCATGAAGCAGGCTTTCCTGAGACTACTGCTAACTAAGGCATGTTTTATCTGCAATTAGCAAGGAATGTAAATTCACACGGCACCACGGATTGTCAGCACAGATAATGAACACAGCCAAAGCCATGTGATTGAGAAAAAGTCTCTCTTGCCTGGGATTAACTAGACAGTGTATGACATCAGAAATTCACTGGTCATGTTTCTCTTTCCAAGTCTTTAAATCAGAACGTAGTCGTAGAACCTTCAATCATTGATTTAGAATCCAGAAGTCATTGTCTTGCTACAGAATTAGTTCCTACAACCTGTCCTATAGAAGTTGTCTCTTTATGGGTTTGAATTTGGCAAAGAAACACCTTTGGATGGTTGCATTTATTTTGTTTCCTCCCTTTTCTCCTTCCTGCCTGGCACCTCCTTCTCTCACCCCATCCCTGACTTCCCACACTAGTGGATTCCAAGAAGGGTCCTTACCTCCGCCTCTCGCTCTTTCTCAATTTTCCACTGTTGCTCCCCCAGGCTCAGGGAGTGGGCTGGAAGTGTCTTCAGGTCCTCTTGCTTCTCTAAAGTAACAGCAGCTTCATACTGCCCATCTCTGAAATCCTCAGGTAGGAACTCCCCAGTCTCCTCACTGCCATTCTTCTTCCCTGTGACCTAGGAGGAAAGAAAATTGTAGGTCAGAAGTAGCAGGGCCTGTCCTGGGATCATTCTCCAGAGACAATGCTGCAGGGGGGCCCTGGTCCTCCCTGCCTGATGATAGCCACCTCCGTGGGCTGTGCTCTCAGATCCCAGGCTGGGACACGCTGCTGCTGCTGCTGCTGCAGGAGACCAGGAAGGCCATCAGACGATGGTCCTCCTCTCTTGGTAAAGCAAGGTTGAGTTTAGGCTGATACATTTAAATGCACTTTTAATCCACCTAATCACACTTCACCTAAGAAAACTACAACCCCTCCATGATTATTTAAAATTCTTCCATTTCGGGTACTTTTGACTGACTCTTGGCCTTGAGTTGTGTAAGTTTCCAGACATCTATTCTTGCCATAGAACTTCTTCCCTAAGGCATCCTCATAACTACCTGTGAATCCACACTTTCGTAAGAAAACCAAAGGAGAATAAATAGGAAATACAGAGAACATTCATGACGGCCAGATTTGTTTTCCCAGTTTCACTTATTTTATCACTTAGGCCAAACCTGCTCTGTGGACGACATCAGAGTACCTATGCATTATGCCTGAAGAAGAAGGACATTTCGGGGTTCATATAAAAACCAAGACTACACTGGTTTTCACGGCGAGACAACAACGTGTCTTACATACCAACTCTTCCACTTTCATCACCATCATGTCAGCCTGAGGTTGGTTCGTCTGCCTGTTTGCTGCTGTGGAACGAGTGCCTCGTGTCAGCCCTGCGGAGCCCCTCCACACCGGTCGCCTTATATAGTGAGGGCCGGGTGAGGTCATCTCCCAACCTGGGAACCCAAGTAACACCCCTGCCCCCACCCGCGGCCAACTCAGAGGCAGGTGAATTTTCATTCCAGACTCTGTGTCTGGGAAGCAGAGGAGGGAGGGGCTGCCAAGTAACCCCCCTGAATGTGTGAATCAGGAAGAAATGTGAGAGGGCCATTCCTTGGGCGGTGACCACACCGCTCAGCAATGCAAGTCATCCATTTATCGAGAAGCCAGGGGACAGCTGTCTGTTGATGCCACACCACAGGCTGCTCCTTTTCCTTCTTTGCCAGCTTTCATATGACTAACCCTATCAAGAAAATGTAAATACCCTGCATAGCATACTGCCAGTAATATCTTGCTGATAACCAGACTTATCAACACTTCACTTGGGGGAAGTGTTGCTTTAGGACATCCTATTCCTATCGGTAAACAGTCTGAGAGGAAAGGATCCGGGTCCTAATGACCCTTGTCTATATCAGTTTGGAATTCTCTGGAGTGATGTCTAGGACTAAAAAGGCCTCATGACATGCCACCTTACCCTCGTTATAAGAAACTGAAAGCATTCAGTAATGCACTTTTATTTTATGGTGTCACTGGCCATAATTAGCACATGACACGCTTCCTGTCATCTAAAAGGACATACTTACTGGGGCCTCTTTGATACAAATGGTCCCCACCAAGATTAGAGGAGATCAGTTATTTAGAAATGGCATGGTGTTGCTTGGGTCATAGAGCCAAGGTTCTCAGAGGCTATCACTAAAACACTCAGCTGTGCGAGCTTATCAAAAATGCAGATCTCCTGGGCCCACGCCGGGGCATTCTGAATCCATTTATGGTGGGTCCTAGGAATCTGTATTTTTCAAAGCACTCAGAAAATTCTGATGCATAGAGGTTTGAGACACATTGCTAGAGGGGCAGAGGGCTTTGCTCTGGGGAGGGGTGAAGACTACCCCAGTTTCTGGTTTCTCATTCAGAGCTGTTAAATTATCTAAAAATATTTAGGCTTTTTTTTTTTTTTAAGATTTTATTTACTTATTTGACAGAGAGAGAGAGATCACAAGTAGAGAGGCAGGCAGATAGAGAGGGAGAAGCAGGCTCCCCGCTGAGCAGAGAGCCTAATATGGGGGTCGATCCCAGGACCCCAAGACCATGACCTGATCCAAAGGCAGAGGCTTAACCCATTGAGACACCCAAGAGCTCCAATATTTAGGTCTTTTTATGGTTCAGGAAGAGACTAGGATTATACCTTCAAAGCCATTTATAACCTTCGTTTTCTCAGTAAGAGAAACAAAGGGGAGAATGAGAGGGAGTATTTATGGAGGGGACTGTTAGGATGTTATGTTGAATTTATGTATCTGTAACCCCTCAAGACTACTCTGCCCCACCAACATGGCTGCCATCCTCTTCTCCCCTCAAACTGATCAGCTCCTGGACATCTTCTGGAACCGCCAGAATGAGACATTGACTACCTACCCTGGCGGAGAAGAACCCTCCTTATAATTCCTTTATCTGTTCTGGTCTCCTACTGTTCTTTCCTAAAAAGGGTTTTACTTAAAACAAATTTCCTGGTGTTCTCTTTGAGGCAGACACAACTCTTAGGTCTTCCTTGGTTTTTCCATCCAAGTGAGAAATGGCCATTTTAGCTTTTCCTACCATTTCTCAGGACTTTTTGTTCCAGGCTTGACCCACACCAAGAATAGGGTTAGGAGACATCTTTGGGGAAGGGTCACAGGTTAAGGATCTTGAATATGGAATCCCACCACCATCAGTGCCCTGAAAGTTCAAGCAAGACCCACATGCTTTCATTTTACACAGGGGGTTGCAGCCCAGAAACAGTGAGTAACTTGCTGCAGATACACAGCAGGTTGGTGGATACTCGGTTGAAGAGTTTCGATTCCATCCAACAAAAGCTAAAGCTCACAGAGCACAGAGGAGATTTTCAAGGGCAAGCCCCAACCAAAACTGATAAAAGGCGCTCATTGTTTAGATCACCTCAAACAATGCAAGCAGAAGTGGGTGGAAGTTGGCACATCAAGCTTTAATCTTCCCCTAGTCCCTGAGTTTTTCCTCTCAAACCTGACTAATTCTGTACTGGACGCTCCAGGAAGTCTTTCTTTCTTTTCTTTTCTTTTTTTTGAGACAGAGAGAGAGAGAGAGAGAGAGAGAGAAGGGGTCAAAGGGAAAGGAAGATGGAGAATCTTTCAAAATCTTGAGCAGACTCTATACCCAGCTTGATCTCACGACCCCAAAATCAAGACCTAAGTCAAAATCAAAAGTCAGCCCCCACTGACTGACTGAGCCCCCCAGGTGCCCCTCCAGGAAGTCTTGAAGGGAACTTCGCAGAGGGTGAGAGGGGAGGACAGTTCATGGAATGGGCTGAACTGAGAGTAAAGGAGCCAACCAGGCAGGTCAGCCATGATTGTCAGGTCAGCAAAATCCCTGCCGGGCCTCTCCGCGCCCCTGTCCCCGTGTTGGGCCAGTAGGCATGACAACATAGGACAGGATCTGTGCTTCAAAAAGCGATTCTAGGTGCATTTGGCTCCCTGACAACGCAGAAGACAAAATTGTATTTTCGAATCATTCTTGTCAAAATTGAGAATAGAACTTCTCAACTAGAGGGAAGTTCTGTCTCTTCTGTTTTTTTGTTTTAAAAACTTGCCTCCTGTCAAAGCACTTCATGGGGGATGTTCTGAAACATATATATTTGGCTGGATCTTACTCTTACACTAGGTACAACCCTGCCTTACCGAGATGAGTTCAGAGAAAAAAGCTTCTCAGTTGTTCTACCATTCTTTTTTTTTTTTTTTTTTTAAGATTTCATGTATTTATTTGACAGAGAGAAATCACAAGTAGATGGAGAGGCAGGCAGAGAGAGGGAGAGGGAAGCAGGCTCCCTGCTGAGCAGAGAGACCGATGCAGGACTCGATCCCAGGACCCTGAGATCATGACCTGAGCTGAAGGCAGTGGTTTAAACCACTAAGCCACCCAGGCGCCCCGGTTCTACCATTCTTTACGCAGCATCAGCCGTCTGTGGACAGAGGGAGCAGGGAAATGGTTCCTGGGTTTTATTGGCGTTGCCTCATGAGCCTTTCACCCAATTTCCACAGCATGTCTGCATTTCGGTGGGACCAGAATTAGCACCCTGTTTCCAGCTGGAGAGAGTGAGAGGCAGAGGAACAGAGCCCCCGGCACTAACTGTTGTCACCCCAAGTTCCAAAGACGTGCCCAGACCCCACCCCGGGAATTGTGCGGCAGCTCCGCTCCAAGGGCAATCTTGTCTTTCCACATTTGGGGACCTCGTACTTCACTGTACTTCTACTAAGATATTTCTCTTATTATATTTTCTTAAGTACGTAAGTAATCTGTGCATGTCATTGTTAAAAAGACCCAGAATGTTGCTTATTTGCAATCTTACCAAGTGTTGATTTGATACTTGATTTTTTTGCACCCGATAACGTGTCTGAGCCCTCGTCTTCTACCAGCACAGACCAATCTATTTCGCTATCTTAATCAACAGCATGGATTTCCACGTGTGGACAGACCATTGCTTATTTACCCACTCTCCCATCTGTGGATGTTTAGGCTGTTTTTTTGAAACAGGCCCCTTTATTTGCTCCAATCAAAGACATCTTATAGTGCATAACATTTGATTGTTATTAACACTCCGTGTCCTTAGAGCACCCACCTCCATACTAAAAGGAATGACTCCAAGGACCGTAGCCAGATTCTGACTCAGAAGACACCTTGTTCCGCGGTTGTACTTACAATTGCTCATTTTGCCATCCCTCTTCATAACCTTCCCGGAGCCAGCAGCTACTCACCTCCCTTGGCTCAGAGAAGAGGCTGACTCTGCCTGACTAGGAATCCAAGTAGCCTTACGGCCAAGCCATGGCTCAGTTTACACACTTGAAAATGCCAAAGGCAGGTCATAAAATGAAGCAAAGAAGGCTCAAGGTTGTTTCCCCACCCCCACCAACCAGGAATGGAATAACCTGTATTTGAAAAGCTGAACACACTGGGGACATATTTGAGCAGGATGGTGGTATCTGCCTTCATCTCCTCTCAAGAGACAAAGGTAAGACTCAAGTCCTTTTCTGCCCAGGGCTCTGGAATCAAAGCACATGCACACTGCCTGGAAGCAATGGGGCACAAGCTTTCTTTTTGCAGGTATTGGTGGCCCCCAGAGGGAGAGGTAGGTGAGTGGGTAGGTCTTACCTCCACACCTTATGGCAGGTGCCTTGTAATTTACATGTCTCAACCTGAATTTTGCCATACATATGAACCCATGTCAGCCAATAGGCAAACACAGCCACATGTTCTCTTCTACAAACTCAATGAAACCGGCCCCATCTTAGGCCCTCATACAACAAACAGCATAAAAGGTTCAGTTGAGGCCAATGAAACCACATCTTAGTAGCAAATTTTAGCTAAGTTTCTGGTCTAATCAGGTGACAGAACATTCCATGTATGGCCCAACACGAGATCTGACAAAGTCCTTGTACTCACTACAGACCTAGGACTCTAACAGGCATAGCAAAATGTCTAACATACAGTAGAGCTTAATACTTAAGTAACACCTGACTGTATAGTTATATGCTTTTCTAGCCACACCACATATCTTGAATCCTCCTTTCAATGATAAATAATTTGTAATATTGTTAATGCTAATTAACAAAGAATGCTTTAGTACTAGTAAGAGTTAAAGATGGTTAAAGGGCTTGTGGTAGTCTCTTCCAGAACATTCTGGAAACTGATAGACTTCTTATAAACCCTAAGTAACCACAAGTGTACTGTGCCAGAGGTCAGAGGTGAATTAACCTTTCCCAGGGCAGTGGTTCTCAAGGCTGGGTGCATCTTCAAATTGGCTATGAAGCTTTTAAAAGATGCTAATACTCCAGCCTCCCCCTAAGTAAATGAAATCTGAGCCTTTGCTGTAAGTTCCAGGTATTGGCATTTAAAAAAAATTCTCCAGCTGATTCTAATCTCCACCCAGCTTTGAGAATACCAACACAGGATCTAAATTTAAGTGACTATGTATATAAATAAATGTACATATATTCTTGAAGGTATAGGAGGCAGTCAAGCTATTCTTACCCCAGTTTCTGAATTTTGATTGTTAAAGATTCTGTCTTTATGATGATTATGGAAAATACACACACACACACACACACACACCTTATTTATTCAATATTTGGCCTTACTATGTGTCAGGCAGTTTTATAGAGCTGAGATAAAGAAAGAGGGAGCCTGGCTTTTAATCCTCACCCTGCCCTGTGTCTGGTTGAATAAGTCCTCTCACATCTTAGGACCTCAAATCTTCCAGATATCCAAGGAGAGTTTTGAATGAAATGATCTCTGGGGCCCTAAAATTTTACAGAGGTCTTCAAACCACTGAATCAAAAGGTAGAAATAAATATTCCTGAATGCAGCATTACATGCAGATGGCAGAGGTGATTCTCCAAAGCCTCTAAAAGAGGAAATGGTCCATAAAGCCTCCACTAGCCCAGACATTTTAAAGACACACCCCCATTTGATAACCATGAAAATCTCACACCTTCTGTTAACATGAATAGGAATGTCAAGAGGAACTTGAGGCCAAAACCAAATCAAAGCAATAGTCATTTTGAATAGGCTTTTCCAAAGCCTCCCCAGACCTTAGAGATCTTGATAAGGCTTCTTCCCTCCTCCTTCCCCATGTGAGAATCTCTGCCCCAATTCTGGCCTTTGCTGGAATCCATGTAGAAAAAGGACTGATCAATGGACAGGAAGGGCTGTCAGGGACTTTATATTAAAAGTCGTATTTCTCCAAACAGTGGATTCTATTTTAGGCCCCTGCATTAATTTCCATAGTCTTAGTAAGACAGAGCCCTCAACAATCAACATTCTGAGCCAGTGATAAGGTTGAGGGGACTGTCTCTTACTACGGGAAGAACAGGTGTGCAGGAGAATCAGCTAATGTGAATGCATAACGATTCCCCTTCCTGCCCCTAACGTTTCTGAAAAGCTAAACTTACTTCATAAAATGAAATTTCACTGAATGGACAAGGGCATGGTAGAGAGTTTGCATTGAAGCAGTTTGGGGGGAAAAAAAAAAAGTCCAATTGTCATAGTAACGCTCTGAAAAGATTTTGAAGCAACTTTGGAAATAACTTCACATTCAATTACATAGGACATCCACTTGGGGTGAGAGATAAGTGCTTCTATGACTGCAAACATAGAAGGAAAATGCATTTAACCTCTTTAGTCAATTTATTAAAGCAGGGAAGAATTATTTTTTAAATGCAATTTCTGACTTCAGGTAAGGGGTATTGGAAAAAAATGTCTCGGTATAGTTTGGAGTTTCCTAATAAAAAAGAAAGTGCTGCAAGACATCTTAAGTATGGGTTCTTTGCGAAGCAGAGAAATTTAGTAAAAATCAGTAAACGCACTGAGTGGTCACTGAGTCACTGGCCTTTAGGAAGGGCCAAGCTGAGGCAGCCAGGACCCTTCTACTTTGAAGACTAAAACCTCCCTTTGTAAACATCCTGATGTGTGAAATCTCACCGCAACATTGCTTCTCGTGGCTCACCTAAGTCTTGACAGTTTAGTCAGTTTGTCTCATTCTAGCTTCAGAAAAGGCCATCCACAACAAAAACATCCACTGAGCATGTTTTACTGTGAGTCTTCCTAGATCAAGGGAGAGAGAGCTGAAAGATCAAGTTCTAGCCACTGAAATCCTCCTGCAACTACCCCCTTCTGCTGGCTCAAAACCCTTCTTATCACTAGGTATTTTCAAGTTCTTTTGAATACTGGATTTTGGAAAGTAGAAAAGCCTTCAATATTGTCTAGCCCAGTCCCCTAACTAAACACCCTGGGGCAAGTGACACCTGAAGAGGTCAAGGGGCTTTTCCCAAATCGCATACAGGGCCGGGGTTCAAATCCAGCTCTCTAGGAGGTACAGGGCCGGGGTACAAATCCAGCTCTCTAGGCCCATCCTTCATGCCCAGATGAGGATGGGAAAAAATACTTTTTCTTCACAAAGATAGGTTAGCTGATATCTGGTGCTCCATTCCCTTCAAAGTAAATGTCCACACAGGTACTATTTCATGTTTTCTATCTCCTTGTATACAGAGGGTTATAGCTCTGTCACTTAAAAAATACACATAGCCTCTTATCCCTTGGGGAAATTGCTGATTCCAGGTTTGGAACAAAGAAGGTATAAGATGAGCTTAGAATATTCTGTGTCAGAAAGCAAGCAGGTACTCATGATTAATGTATGCTGAGTGTGAAAAAGAATAATGACAGTAACTTACGAATGAAACGATCTGTTGGGTCCATAGTGATACTCAATAAATAAATAAATAATATAAATATGGGGCTCCTGGGCGGCTCAGTTGGTTGGGCCTCTGACTCTTGGTTTCTGCTGAGATATGCATGATGCCATGAGTGGTGGGATCTGGCTCCCTGATCAGTGGGGAGCCTGCTGGAAGATTCTTTCCCTCCGCCCCACCCCACTCATGCTTATGTGCATGCAGCGCACTCTTTCTCTCTCTCTAAAATAAATTTTTTAAAAACCTTGTAAAGTTTATAATAAAATAAGATAAATATGTCAGCGAGTAAACAGAGAAAGGAAGGGAAAGGGAAGCTCTTCTTTACAGAAGAATGCCAGCTAATTAATGTAGAGAGAAGGTAAAATTAGAAAGTTCATCCCAGCAAAATAATTGACCCAAGCAAAAATTATCAATGAATGCTAAAACTATTTTATGAAAGGTCTCTGGGCATCAGGATATTCTCATAGTACTAAAGGATCACACAGAGATTATTTATTAGACAGTAAGGGGCAAAAAGCACTTTTAAAATGGAGAGACCCAGCAGGCACCATTTTCAGGAGTGACCAAACTTATTATCAAAAGAAGCACTAGGGCTCAGGTCTCAGTAGTTTTTAAAACTTTCCATCTGTTCAAATTTCCATGTAGAGTTGAGAAGACCATCCTAGGGCTGAGATTTATGTGAATATGTATGTAAATATACATATATATGTATTTTTGAAGTTGTAGTGAACAATTAAGCCACCCTTGTCACAGTCTCAGAGTTGTGACTATAAGACCTTGGGAAAAAATACATCTTATATGTAAATTATTCACTCAATGTTTATTTAGCCTGTTCCTGCAGGACAACCTGACATGTATTTCCTAAAGTGTTGCGATAAGAAGTGGACATCATCACTTATGCAATATCCTTAACAAAAATAATTAACCTGAGTCCAATCATGAGGCAACATTTAGACAAATCCAGAATGTCAGACCCTCAACAAAACAACCAGTTGGGCTCTTCAAATAGGTCAATGACTTGAAAAGTCAAACAAAAAACGAATGGGATTTTCTAGATTAAAAGAAACTTAAAGAGACATAACAATCGAACAAAATACATGGATTTTGGTTGGATCCTGTAATTTAAAAAACAAGAACCATAGAATATATTTTGGGAACAATTAAATTTGAATACAACTTAAATTTTAAACACTATTAACAATAGTTTTCTTATGTTTTATAATGCTTTTAAGGTACTGCAGGAGGATGTCCTTATATATTCTGAATTATTTTGGGGTGGGATGTCATGATACCTGCTTTCAAATGGTTCAACAGAAAAACTCTATGTGTGTATCTGTATCTGGAGAGAAAAGACTAAGAAAGAAAAAAGAGCATAACTATAAAATATTAACAATTGACTCTAGGTGAAGAGTATAGGGATTCTCACTGACTGCTGTTCTTTCCATTTTTCTGTACCTTTTCAAACTTTAAAATAAGTACAACTTGGGGCATCTGGGTGGCTCAGTCAGTTAAGCATCTGCCTTCATCTCAGGTCAGATCCCAGGGTCCTCGAATCAAGCTCCGCACTGGGCTCTCTGCTCAGCGGGGAGTCCGCTTCTCCCTTTGCCTCTGCCCCTGTATCCAGTCATAGTCTCTCTCTCTCTCTCTGTCTGTCTCAAATAAATAAAAGCTTAAAAAAAAAATAAAATACCCACAACTTTTTCGTAAAATAGGAACCCTAGAACATAAGCTTCATGAAGCAGGAGAGGTTTGCCTGCTTGTCTCACTGATGTGCGCTGGGCACATAGTAGGCACTCAGTAAACCTGGGTCTAATGCAAAGCGAACATGAAGAAGGCGGTGGGCTTGGGGCTGGAGGGAAGGGCCGGAAGCGGGGAGCCTGCAGGTGTCGTGCCTGTCCCTCTGAGGTTTGCAGACCCCGGCGGCAGGAACGCCCGCACCGGGGCCCCTCTCACCAAGCCCTCTGTCTGCATTGCCTCTGAGCTGCCAGAGAGGCAGCAGGTTGGGGAGAGAGTCCCTCAGCCTGAAGGGCTTACTCGTGACCTGCTTTCCTGCCAACACCACCCGTGGAGCTGGAAATGGCATGGAGAGGTTTCTGGTGAGAGGAGAAAACAGGGGCTTCTGACCTCACGCAGCTGCTCAGGCACACCCCATGGATCCCAGGGGAAATGTGAGCATGTGTGGACCCTCTGGGGTCGTGAGGTCCCAGAGCCCCCCATGCAAATGGTGAAATTGAAAGTCTTATGGTCAGGGGGCAGCTGCCTTCTTTCTCTATTAAATCTCCTTTCCTGCCACCAAAAGAGTGTATTGCTTTCAAAAGTTGTCTAACATTGAGGACTTCTGATGACTTCTTACGTCATTTCCAAATTCTGTTTGAATGTGTACTAATGGCTAAAAGATGAATAGAACAAAAATGGCCCTGGAGGCTAATGGAGGAGGAGAGTCCCTGGGGGTGGTGGGGGACTCAGGTGTTATGCAGACTAGAGAGGGGCTCAGCCCAAGGGCGACCACCTAAAGGTTTCTTTCTTTCCTTTCTTTATCCCTCCTTTCCCTTCCTTTCTTCCTCTTTTCTCTACCTCCAAGCTACCTCAAAAACCAGAGGGACTGAAACCAAAGTCAGGTTGAAGGACCCCAGCCTTCATCGTCCCTAAAACTTGGTAAGTGGGGCCATGCCATCCTATTAAGTGACTATTTCAGAAAGAGGCTCAGATCCTTTAACTAGAAACACCCGCCCCCAACTTCTTCCCACCCCCAGGCATGTCATCCCTTTCCTGTGTCAACCTGCAAAAAGTGAAGGTGTTCTTACCCCTCCCCCTCAGAAGGAGCCTGGCAGGGTTTTCTGAACTGAATTCACCTAAGAAAGGGAAGAGCCTGTTTGGAAAAACATACTCTTCTACTGCCAACACAAGCAGACCTTTTAGGGAGGAGGGAAACTGTAACCCCTCCAAGCTCTTAGCTCTCCTTCGGAGCTGGAGCCGGGGCTCTCAGGTTTCACAAAGGAATTTATAGAGCAGACTGACGCCTCTGGGGTTGGAATCAGCTCAGTACTAAGTGGAGAGCCAGGAAGAGGGCTAGGCACCCTTCTCTGCTTTGTGCAGGCTGGGGATTGTTTACAGGGAATGAAAATGTCCTCTCACTGAAAAGGAATGTTTGGCAAGGAAATGACCTCTGGAGGCACAAACTGGTCACTCCCTGGGGACTCAGTTTGGGATAGTAACCATCAGAACCATCAACCTGGACAAAGCCCTATTCGGTGGGGTGGGGGTGGGGGCTGAGGGTTAGGGGAGCTTGGTGATGCTTAAAGCAACTCCTGCCTTTGAAGGACAGCTATTCTCTTTTCTAGGTAGGTTATGTATGGCAAATGAAGGAAAAGGAGAAAAAATGAGGGGTTGGAAATCACTTAGGGAGAAATAAGAGGAATGCTTGACTTGTTGGTGTATGTGTTCCCTACTTAGCTAAGAGCTTGACCTAGGTCTTCTCAAACCTGTGTTTAGGGGCCACTGGATGATGTGGGGTGAGTAGCTCTGGTGGCTGACATTTAGCAGAAAGAGATGATGTCCTTCCTTATTTGGTGGCTTGAGAAGCCAAGTTCCCTCCTCATCTCTCATTGCACGAGGACTGGGCCCTGGTCAGCAAAAGCCCAGACATTCAGCGCCCCCCTCCCACCCCTCCCCAGCCCCCTGTCTTATCTCAGAGTCTTCACTGAGGAATTCTGAGGCCCACCCTAGTGCTCCGGAAGTGCTCCAACCCATGGCCTGCCACTTGGCTCCTCTTGTGATGACAAGCAGATAACATAGCTCACATGCCTCTCCTTTCCCTGCATACCAACCAGACCCCAGCTCTGAAAAGGGAACACACCACAAACCAAGAGAGATGGAGGTTTATTTTTATAGAGACATTGTTAAGACATTGCAATAAGCCTAGAATTATGGAATGTGCTTCCCCGTGTTCCTCCAGGGTCTCTCCTCAGTCAGTGTAAGATTTTTATGATGGGGAAATTAGTGGGTGCAGAGGTCACATAGCAAGCACGTATGTGCGTGTGCGTGTTGGGGGGCAGGGAGAGTTCAAATCCAAAGCCCAGGCTGACTCCATGTCCAGAGGCCCTTTATTGCAGTTAAATCCCATCAGAACTGAGCATACCCCTGATGGCAGTCACCATGAGAAGATTTGCCAAGTTCGGGTATCCTTAACTTCAAGACAAGCATTCCTTCTTCAAGGCATGGTATCAAAAGGTACATTTGCATGTCCATCAACATCCACTGGGGTAACAACCCCAACTCAGATGCAATGGACAAAGTTTCTATATCTGAGAAACAACAAGAAAGCAGAGAAAATATTTGCTAAACACATAAGCAGATGAATGAATATAAATACGAAACAAAGTGGCAGGATATACATCCAAATCGATACATATGAATGAGTTCTCTTTTAAAAGACAAATGCTCTTATATGGGGTGAAATAATATAAACCAAGCTATCAGCTATTTATGAGAGACACACTTGTGCTAGCACAAGATTGAGAGGAAGAAAATAAAGGGATGGACAGAGGGACGCCATGTAAAGGCTACCAAAGTATGCAGAAGGGGCAATATTAGTACCAGACACAATAAATCTGAGGCAAAAAGCGCCAAATGGGAGAAAGAGAGATGAACAACATCTGAGAAGAAGTTCTGCGCATCATTACCGTGCATGTATTCAACAACATAGCATTGGAAACATCGAAAGACCAAATCTGTATACTCAGGCATGCTAAAAACAGGTACACATAATAAAAAGTACTGTTTGGACCCAACAGAAACTTGCTGTCTCTTCCAATGGATAAATTGTCTGCAGTATATTTAAGGCAGGGAGCTTAAGCTCAGACTTACAGATTGAAAAGATCCAAAGTATTTCAGGGAGAGCTTATTTATGCTGTATGAGTATTTTATGTCAGGGAAGCATTATGAAAAATAGACCGTGAAAATCACACTACATCCTAAGGAAAAACAAAAAGCCACAGAAGATTCTTGGAGTGTCTCTTCAGGAAATCCTCAAGCACTCAAGGCCCTTGCCAGTTAAGGTAATGTGTTCATAAATTTCCCCGAACAAACTCATTCCAGCATCAGAAAATGACAAATCAATCAAACTTTAGAGAATTGATGGCTAAACTCTTCCAGGGCTGTGGGCATGAATCCAGGAAAGGAATTTATGCCAGGATATTGAACCCCTTCCTGCCAAAAATGGAAAGAAAGACGGAAAGAAAACCAGTTACTTCAATTCATATCTACCACATTCTGGGCAAGAGAGTGAAGATTCGCTTAGAGCTCCTAATAGGGGACATGAAATTCCTAGCAAAAATGTGGAACTGAAGCAATTAGTTCTTAAACAGATCTCATCTTCTCCAGCAGTGAGGGGACGGGGAGCAAGAAGCTAATGAGGAAAAACGTTGTCCGTGGACAACCTTGGGCATCTAGGATTCTAAATGATATCTTGTAAAGGGAAGAAAATTGAGTGGATATTGAAGGAAAACCTAAGAACTAGTACATGCTAATCTAGAGTTTATTCTAGTGTAAATTAGACAATGAATTGGTTAGACATGCTGATAGCTTTCCAAGAGGAGAGGACCTTTTCTTCCTGATCCTGTGTCAGGTACTTAGGTGAATTCTCACCTGAAGGGAATTTGATGTAGTTGAGGTCACTAGTGCCTTAAGTTCTACATTCAAACTGTGGAAACATGGACTGGAGACCCTACTAGGTCATTAACAAGGTTGGCTGGTGTGTGAAAGGGTTAGCCACACACACATACACACACATATACATATATGTAACACATGTATATATCTCTATATATTTAACTGCAGAGAGAAAGAGAGATGAACTTGGGTCTCTTTCTGCCTCTTTGTCATTCCTTGTAGTCTCTTTTCTCTTTCTCCTCTACATTCTAACACCGCTTCATTCCCTGTGTGTCTGCCAGTGGGTAGGTCTTCTCTCTGCGTTTCTCTGTGTGGGGTTCAGTGTATTCCTCAGTCATTGGCTGCCCACTCCTCTCTCTTCCTCTCTCTGTCCCCCTCCCTTCCTTACTCCTGCCTTTTGCTTTGGCTCTGGCTGCTGCCTCTGCTGCTATGATGCATTTTCTATTGATGGAGTGAGCATTAAGGATGCCCAAATATGGTAAGGGTTTCAGTCAGGGTTGAGATCATGGTAGACAAGCAATGCTCACACCCTGCACCATACTCAGGGAAACTCAGTCTGTCACAAACACTGACCCACCTTATATCCATCCTCCTGAGATCAGAGGAAACGGAGTGATGCAGCCAGACCCTGGTTTATAAAAGGCAGCAGAGACTCTCTGTTGGCAGCTGCCACTTGTTACAGTTCCGTCGATTTTCCATCCCAAAGCAATTTACATTCATGTCTCTGTTATGATCACTTTGCTGTGCCCTTAGTGGAGGGGAAACTGTCTTCCCTAGAATCAATTTAGATAATTAGAGTAAATCCACTGGATAAAGAATGCTCAGATACAAAAATGCAACTATTGAAAGATTTTTTTTTCTTTTTAAATTCACCCTCCTTTTAAAAGAATATTCAAAGAATTGCCCCATCAGAGCTCTGAAATATCAAGAATTTCTCTCATTTCTTGCTGTGGTTAATGCCAGGAACATTCTAGAACACTGCAATTGTTCATTCCTTAGAACGAAGGATAGCGAATGATTTTGTTTGCCTGAGATTTAACCCCCCTGAGAAGTATTTTTCCAAGGTGCTCCTTGAGCTAAAGCCTGGCTAAAAACCTTTCAAACCAATCTATGGGAAAATATCTTTTTTATTAAAGAGCTTTGCTTAATCAAGCATTCCTCCATGGCATTTTAGGGATTTTATTTTTACTGAATCCTTCTAGAACCTGCAGGAAATCTTCAAAATGGATGACACCAATTTCAGCTGCAGAAAACAGCTGCAGTGAAGGTCAGGGGAGACAGACAGGCAAAAGTGAAGAATGTAAAGGGTATAGACCGTTGACTTTTTTTTTTTTTTTAAAGGGGATTCCAAGCCAGAAAGGCTGGGAAACCTATCCCTTAAATTCATGGTTCATGAAATTGATTAGAAATGGCTTTTAAAGTCTTGTGGAAGGGTTATATAGGGTATGAAATTTTCCACCTAGGACAAATTCTGAACTGTAATGGGACTCTCCCTCAATCTAACCTATTTATTACCATTTACTGAGCACTCACCATATGCTACCCTTTGGGACAAATGTTTGATTTGTTCATATAAATCTCATAGTCATTTTTATTTTATTTTTTATTTTTTTTTATTTTTTTTAAGATTTTATTTGTTTATTTGACAGAGAGAGATCACAAGTAGGCAGAGAGGCAGGCAGAGAGAGAGAGAGAGAGGAGGAGGAAGCAGGCTCCCTGCTGAGCAGAGAGCCCGATGCGGGACTCGATCCCAGGATCCTGAGATCATGACCTGAGCCGAAGGCAGCGGCCTAACCCACTGAGCCACCCAGGCGCCCCTCATAGTCATTTTTAAAAGGTATGATTATTTTCTCTCTTTTACAGATGGACAAATAGAGCCTGATGGGTTAAAGCAATTCGTTTACACAGCTAAGAAGAAAGAGATCTGAGATTCAAACCCACAATTGCTGATCTTACAGTCTATGTTTTTAAATACCTGTCGTATGGCCAGACTTGCCACCAAGGAGTCCAGATCCAGAGAGAAAATTGGCTCTGAGCACCAGTGACAACAAATGTCCCAGATGGGGATCCTGCTAAGCCTCCCCTGGGCCTAATCAGTAAATCTCAGAATGTTATGGAGATCATCATGGAAAGAGTACTCAGGTTCATCAAGTCCTATGCCATTTGCAGTTTGGTATCTATGATCTCAGATGATCTTCTCTAGAACTCTATGACTTAAGGATTGGTATTCCCATTGTAACAGAAAAAGAGACTAAGACCCAGTGAGGTTAAGTACTTTCTCAAGGTCACATATTTGGTAACTTCAGAGCCGTTGCCTGGGCCAAGTCTACCTGAATCTTTGTCCAGGGTCCTTTAAGCTGCTTCTGCTGGGCCATCTCCAATCCATTGATCATGACTACTCTGAAGTCTTTCAAAAAATAGTCTTAGGATGGATCAAGACTTGGTGAGAAAAAGGATCATGATTGATTAACCATGTCAGCACAGACACTAGAATGAGGAGTGGCAGCACACTTGCCATAATTATGTTGTTTCTGATATATTTTGTGCAAACTCAGATCTTCCAGAAGAAGGAATGAAGGCAGATCTCAGAAATTCTGAGAATACTCAAAATTCTAATTGAGTCAATTCCAGCTGAGCTGAAACAGAATTGAATGAATTGAAGTGAAAAACTAATGTTTAATATAAATAAAAGGGAGGTAATTTGTAATTAAAGTACTATCTGCTTTAGTAATTATTTCCTGGGGCACAACGACACTAGAAATCATAACAAAGTAGCCGATCGCTTGGCCTGCTTATAATGAATAAGTTTGGATTTAAAAAAAAATAGAAGCCAACATCAAGTTGAATATTGTTAATACTTTGTCTTTATAGTTAACATATTGAAATAAGGCCTAAATAAGTAAATTTCTTTTTTCCCCATATACTTTAAATAAGTAAATTTCTTTTTTTTCCCACATGTAAGGTTTTAATTTTTTAAATTATTTTTATTAACATGTATTATTTTCCCCAGGGGTACAGGTCTGTGAATCATTAGGCTTACACATTTCATAGCTCTCACCATAGCACATACCCTCCCCAATGTCCCTAACCCAACCACCCTCTCCATAACCCACCTCCCCCCAGCAACACTGTTTTGTGAGATTAAGAGTCTCTTATGGTTTGTCTCCCTCCCAGTCCCATCATTTCATTTTTTCCTTCCCTACCCCGAAAACCCCCCACTCTGCCTCTCAAATTCCTCATATTAGGGAGATCATATGATAATTGTCTTTCTCTGATGGACTTATTCCACTCAGCATAATACCCTCTAGTTCCATCCACATAGTTGCCAATGGCAAGATTTCATTTATTTTGATGGCTGCATAGTATTCCATTATATATATATATATATATATGTGTGTATGTGTGTGTGTGCGTGTGTGTGTGTGTGTATATATATATTTCACATCTTCTTTATCCATTCATCTGTTGACAGACATCTAGGTTCTTCCCATAGTTTGGCTATTGTGGACATTGCTGCTATGAACATTTGGGTGCACATGCCCCTTTGGATCACTACACTTGTATCTTTAGGGTAAATACCCAGTAGTGCGATTGCTGGGTTGTAGGGTACCTCCATTTTCAACTTTTTGAAGAACCTCCATGCTGTTTTCTAGAATGGCTGCCCCAGTTTGCATTCCCACCAACAGTGTAGGAGGGTTCCCCTTTCTCCGAGTCCTCGCCAGCATCTGTCATTTCCTGACTTGTTAATTTTAGCCATTCTGCCTGGTGTGAGATGGTACCTCATTGTGGTTTTGATTTGTAGTTCGCTGATGCCAAGTGATGTGGAGCACTTTTTCATGTGTCTGTTGGCCATCTGGATGTCTTCTTTGCAGAAATGTCTGCTCATGGCATCTGCCCATTTCTTGATTGGATTATTTGTTCTTTGGGCATTGAGTTTGATAGGTTCTTTATAGATTTTTGATACTAGCCCTTTATATGACATGTCTTTGCAACTATCTTCTCCCATTCTGTCAGTTGTCTTTTGGTTTTGTTGACTGTTTCCTTTGCTGTGCAAAAGCTTTTGATCTTGATGAAGTCCCAATAGTTCATTTTTGCCCTTGCTTCCCTGGCCTTCGGTGATGCTTCTAGGAAGAAGTTGCTGCAGCTGAGGTCAGAAAGGTTGCTGCCTATGTTCTCCTCAAGGATTTTGATGGATTCCTGTCTCACACTATCACCACTGCTATTCAACATAGTACTAGAAGTCCTAGCCTCAGCAATCAGACAACAAAAAGAAATTAGAGGCATCTGAATCGGCAAAGAAGTCAAACTCTCACTCTTTGCAGATGTCTTTCATCCAATTTGAGTCTTTCATCCAATTTGAGTCTATTTTTGTGTGTGGTGTAAGGAAATGGTCCAGTTTCATTTTTCTGCATGTGGCTACCCAACTTTCCCAACACCATTTTTTGAAGAGACTGTCTTTTTTCCATTGGACATTCTTTCCTGCTTTGTCAAAGATTAGTTGACTGTAAAATTGAGGGTCCCTTTCTGGCCTCTCTATTCTGTTCTATTGATCTATGTGTCTGTTTTTGTGCCAGTATCATACTGTCTTGATGATTATAGCTTTGTAGTAGTAGTTTAAAGTCTGGAATTGTGATGCCACCAACTTTGGCTTTCTTTTTCAACATACCTCTGGCTATTCAGGGTCTTTTCTGGTTCCCTATAAATTTTAAGATTATTTGTCCCATTTCTTTGAAAAAAATTGATGGTATTTTGATAGGGATTGCATTAAATGTGTAGCTTGCTTTAGGTACCATAGACATTTTCACAAAATTTGTTCTTCCAATCCATGAATATGGAACATTGTTCTATTTCTTTGTGTCGTCCTCAATTTCTTTCATGAGTACTTTATAGTTTTCTTAGTACAGATTCTTTGCCTCTTTGGTTATGTTTATTCCTAACCAAAGGTATTTTAAGGTTTTGGGTGCAATTGTAAATGGGATCTACTCCTTAGTTTCTCTTTCTTCTGTCTTGTTGTTGGGGTATAGAAATGCAACTGATTTCTTTGCATTGATTTTATATCCTGGCACTTTACTGAATTCCTGTATGAGTTCCTGCAGTTTTGGAGTGGAGTCTTTTGGGTTTTCCACGTAAAGTATCATATCATCTGCAAAGAGTGAGAATTTGACTTCCTCTTTACTGATTAGATGCCTTTAATTTCTTTTTGTTGTCTGATTGCTGAGGCCAGGACTTCTAGTACTATGTTGAATAGCAGTGGTGATAGTGGACATCCCTGCCATGTTCCTGATCTTAGCCAAAAAGCTCTGTTTTTCCCAATTGAGAATGATATTCATTGTGGGTTTTTCATACAAGGCTTTGATGATATTGAGGTATGTACCCTCTATCCCTACACTTTGAAGAGTTTTGATCAAGAAAGGATGCTATACTTTGTCAAATGCTTTTTCAGCATCTATTGAGGCTATCATATGGTTCGTGTTCTTTCTTTTATTAATGTATTCTATCACATTGATTGATTTGCGGATGTTGAACCAACCTTGCAGCTTGGGTATAAATCCCACTTGGTTGTGGTGAATAATCCTTTTAATATACTGTTGGATGCTATTGGCTAGTATTTCAGTGAGAATTTTTGCACCTGTGTTCATTAAGGATATTGGTCTGTAATTCTTTTTGATGAGATCTTTGTCTGGTTTTGGGATCAGGATAATGCTGGCCTCATAAAATGAGTTTGGAAGTCTTCCTTCCATTTCTATTTTTTGGAACAGTTTCAGGAGAATAGGAATTAATTCTTCTTTGACTGTTTGGTAGAATTCCCCTGGGAAGCTGTCTGGCCCTGGGCTCCTGTTTGTTGGGAGATTTTTGATGACTGCTTCAATCTCCTTACTGTTTATGGGTCTATTCAGGTTTTCTATTTCTTCCTGGTTCAGTTTTGGTAGTTTAGATGTCTCTAGGAATGCACCCATTTCTTCCAGATTGTCAAATTTGCTGGTGTATAGTTGCTCATAATATGTTCTTGTAATTGTTTGTATTTCTTTGGTGTTGGCTGTGATCTCTCCTCTTTCATTCATGATTTTATTAATTTGGGTCCTTTTTCTTTGCTTTTTGATAAGTCTGGCCAGGGGTTTAGCAATCTTATTAATTCTGTCAAAGAACTAGCTCCTACTTTTATTTATTTGTTCTACTGTTCTTTTGGTTTCTATTTCATAGATTTCTACTCTGATCTTTATTATTTCTCTTCTCCTGCTGGGTTTAGGCTTTCTTTGTTGTTCTTTCTCCAGCTCCTTTAGGTGTAGGGTTAGGTTGTATATTTGTGACCTTTCTTGTTTCTTGAGAAAGGTTTGTATTGCTATATACTTTCTTCTCAGGACTGCCTTTGCTGTGCCCCAAAGATTTTGAACAGTTGTGTTTTCATTTTCATTTGTTTCCATGAATTTTTTCATTAATTTCCTGGTTGACCCATTCATTCTTTAGTAAGATGCTCTTTAGCCTCCATGTATTTGAGTTCTTTCCAACTTTACTCTTGTGATTGAGTTCTAGCTTCAGAGCACTATGGTCTGAAAATATGCAGGGAATGATCTTTTGGTACCAGTTGAGACCTGATTTGTGACCCAGGGTGTGATCTATTCTGGAAAATGTTCCATGTGCACTGGAGAAGAATGTGTATTCTGTTGCTTTGAGATGGAATGTTTTGAATATATCTTTGATGTCCTTCTGGTCCAGTAGGTCATTTAAAGACTTTATTTCCTTGTTGATCTTTTGCTTAGATGATCTGTCCATTTCAGTGAGGGGGGTGTTAAAGCTCCCTACTATTATTGTGTTATTGTCTATGTGTTTCCTTGATTTTGTTATTAATTGATTTATATAATTTTTATTAACTCTAATAGATCAAAATATGCCCTCCCAAATACCTCCCAAAATTTTAAAGAAAGAAAAACATATCATACACAAAAATAAGGGTAAACATGATGAAGGGATGGAATATGACTGCAAAGATGAAAATTTAAAAAGATTCTAAAAGAGGAATTGATAAGTTGGTTGGAAAAAGAAAAAAAAAAAGAGGAAAAAATGTAATCAGGCTGGAGACTAGAACAAAGCCACACACTAGATTTAGGGTATATTTTGATCTATTAAAAGAAATTGTATCCCAAAAATTTAAAGAAAAAAAAAAACCCTATCTGTATACAAAAAAATAAGGTTAAATAAAATGAAGGGATATAATATGACTATAATAATGAAAATTTAAAAAGATTCTTTAAAAAAGGTATTGATAAGATAAAATAGTTAAAAATGTTAAAAGAGGGAAGAGGAAAAGTTAAAAAAAATGAATAAGAATAAAATAAAATTTTAAAAATTTAACTTTGCAAGACTAAAGGATCATTGTAAAAAAGCCATGAATTCTATATGTTGCTTTCCCCTACCTCTGGAGTTCCATCCACAGTTCTCATTGATGGGTAAACTTGGTCTTGGCCAGATGTTCTTGCTGATCTTCTGGGGGAGGGGCCTTTTGCAGTGACTCTTAATGTCTTTGCCCAAGGTGGAATTGCACTGCCCTTGCCAGGGGCCGGGTTCAGCAATCTGCTCAGGTTAGCGCTTGAAGCTTTTGATCCCTGAACGCTTTCCCTACAGCTTTGGAGGATGGGAATGAAAATGGCGGCCTCCCAATCTCCCGCTGGGAGGAGCTGGGAGCTCGTAGCCCCATTCCTCAGTGCCCTCAGCGCACAATCTCTCCCGTCTCCCTGGTCTCTGGCCTCACTCTGCTCATTCGGGCTGTGACCGAGTGTTTCTATCTCTGGCACACAGTCCCGTTTGCAGTCTCCAAACCCAGCAGATTCCTGCAGTGTGCTCCCGCCGCTTCTCTTGGAGGAAGAAGGGGGGGGGGTCTTTCCGGATCTGCCACTTGTGGCAGTGGCCTGACTGTGCCTCAGATCATGGTTTAAGGTAACCCTGAGCTGAAAGCCCCCACCTTGGCTCCGTTTCTGCAGCCAGCTTCCCTGCTCCAATATCTGGGAGCTTTACCACCCTCAGACACTCCTGGTCTTTCTGTAACCCCGCAGGTCTGGAGACCACACTGTCCCTGCGAGGGCTCCACCCCCACTTATCCCCTGGAGTGACATCCCTCAGTGGAGCAGACTTCTAAAAGTTTTTATTTTTGTGCTCTGTTGCTGCACCACTTGCCAGGAACCAGTCCCTTCCTCAGCAGTCTATCTTCCCATCACCTTAGATTCACTCCTCCACACGTCCTACCTTCTAGAAAGTGTCAATTTTCTAATTCCTGCTCTTCTTCTCTTCTGTCTCCTGTTGAGTTTGTAGGTGTTCAGAATGGTTTGATAACTATCTAGCTGTGCTGCTGGGACCTGATGATATTTCAGTCTCTTACTCATCTGCCATCTTGATTTCTCCCTTAAGTAAATTTCTTTTTACATGTAGATTTATTATCAATAGAACAGGTAGCAGGTGGATCGATAGATTGGCAGCTTAAGCAGCATAGTTGACCTTGCCATCAATGGTGTGATTGTCCAAAATCATTAATGTTTCTTAGGAAAATTTAAAAAAAGAAGAAGAAGAAGAAGAGCTGTATAATCTTCCCTTGATTCACATGTAGTTCTGTTTCTGGAAAAACAAGGTCGATTAAAGCCATAAAAAATACCTTTTATTTTTTATGTATAATGGAATTAGGTTCTAAGCTCAAATAATTATAAAATATCTTGCAGGGCACTGGAAAGACATGCTGGATATGAGACCATTCTTGGTATAGAGTCATCCCATGCATTCCTGGCAGTCTGAAATTCCTGGCCTTGCCCATTAAGTGTCAGTGCAGTCTCCCAGTCACCGTGTCAACCAATAACAGCTTCACATATTTCCAAAGTGCCCCTAGGAGATGGTGTCACACTTTTTGCAGACATTGTCCTCTATAGAGAAGACCAAGAAAGGAATGAAAGTCTAAGAGAGTGTCATCAGGCATGGCTACAACTGCATTTCCCCAGTTGAGGTTGAGGAAGAAGCTTCCCACCTAAGCCAAGTAAAGGGAGATGGGAGCATCAGTAAGAGACTTGGGTATAGAGATTGGGGCTTCTGCCATGAAAAGGAGACTGGCATCTCCTTCCTCTGGTTGGATATTCACAGCAGATTAGTTCTTCCTCATCTGTGTCAAGGAGGATTGGAGAAACGTGGAGAGTACAGGGGGATTGTCTATCACTTGGAGTAGCTGGATGCTCTCATGCCACTGGGCCTGGCAAAGAGCTTGAGTTTCCTAAGGGAAAACTGGACACAGTGGATTTCAGGGATTTGGGCTTTGAGCCATCTTGCTGTTCTCCCCTCAAAGAGGATTGTCTGTTGTGCAGATACCCAACAATAAGTGGATATTGCGTAAGCCACCCTTGGAGGGAACTGAAGTGGAAGGAGAGCCCAGGATTAGAAGTGGGACTGGAGCCACATCTTCCAGTCAGGGAATTATAAAGTAGGAGGAAGGAGAAGGGGCTTTCAGGAGCCTCAAAGAACCTTTGCATGAAAATCCGTCATAGAGGAGGTGTGGTCATTGACTGGCACGAGCTAGATAATTAACAATACAGCATGGGAAGACCTCAACCAGTTAAGTAAAAACAAGTTTGCCCTTTCTCCTTCTCTCTTCCCCACTTGTGATGGTTAATTTTATAATGTCAACTGTAATGGACAGCGTGCCCAGATATTTGGTGATTGAAACATTCTGGCTATATCTCTGAGGGTGTTTCTGGGTGAGATTAACCTTTGAGTCAGTGGACTTGAGTAGAGCAGACTGCCCTCCCCAGTGTGGATGGGCCTCATTCAGTTCGTTTGTTGATGGTCTGAATAGAATAAAAGGCTGAGTAAGAGAGAAATTGAACTCTGCCTGATTGTCTCTGAGACGGAGCATTAGTCTCTTGTTTCCAGACTCAGACTCAGGCTGGAACTCACACCATTGCTCTCGTGGTTGTCAGGCCTTTGGACTTGGACTGGAACTTGAACTGAGAACATCATCTCTCTTGGGTTTCCAGCTTCCAACTGCAGATCCTGGGACTTCTCAGGGTCTGTAATCACATGAGCCAATTCCTTATAATAAATCTCTATTTACCTATTTATCTGTCTCTATAACTATGTCTATATATTGAATATAATATCCTACTGGTTCTGTTTCTCTGGAGAGGCCTGGGTAATACATCACCCTAACCCACTGCAGGAGCTAGGACCATGATGAGTGGATAGGAAAAGTAAAGAGCTTTGAAGTACATAGGAGATTGGAGTTTATATTGTACCAGACTATATTTTAACAACTGAAAGTGAAGAGAAGGCTATGGACTCTTATCTAAGAGACTGTGAAAGCATATGGAATGATTTTATAAAAGATAATTGGGACTTGGGAGCAACTATTGAAAGAAACAAAAATGTTTCATGTTTATCTTCCAACCGGTTACAGGTCCTCAGGAACCTAGTGACCTACCTGACTTTGCTCCACAGAAGACTTAAAATAATTTATAAGAAGGCATTTATATACAATGGGAAATAAAAACTAGGATAAGAAAAAAATATAAATGGAATAGAATGCTAGTTAAGAAAAGGAAACTTCAGGTCAAAGATTCATAGGGTTTCTAGTTCTGTACTGTCATTAGGGTTGAGCAGCCAGTTTGGTTCTGATCTTTCAACAGCTAAAGCAGAAGGAGGAACATGATCCAGCAGATGAGAACAGGGATAAAATACACTAATAATTTTCAGAACAAAAGTACATTGGGAGGTGTACAGTCTGATCAAGGAACAAACACCAATGGCTATCACTGTCCAGTGTCTGTCCCCCGTTGCCTCGATGGCTTGGATATGCCTTCCAATTAATGAGATGCTTCACATTAATACTACTGATGGCTAAAATTGAGAAACACTACATATTAGTGCAGTGCTAGCACTTCTAGTCATCATCCCCGTTTTATAGATGGAGACCCTGAGGCATTTTAAAGTTACTCAAAGGTACTGAGTAACTGAACAACATCGACCCAGCTAGCAAGTGGCAGAGCCAGAACCTGAAGTCAAGTCTGCTGGTTTCTAGCCCCACACTCTTCACTAAACCAACTCATAGTGCTGTTATCAGAAATGAGAGAATGCTGACAGTGCTGCCTTAGCCCGAGTGCCCAGGGATAGGAGCACTCTGCTTACCTGAGGCACGAACATGTTGGTGGCATCCTATAGTTTTGTAAAGGCAACAATAGTTAACAGTGTTTGAAAACCCCACTTGGCAAGGGTGATGCTCAGCACTAGCTGGTCTTTTACAAAATGAAATGAAAATTCACACCATTCTCACCATATTTGGGTCAGGTCTTTGAAAAATGTATATGTATTAGTTTTTGAAGAAAGCACAATATGGGTTTAAATAAACAGTGATGCATAGAACTTTTATAGTGAAGCTTTAGTTTCACCACTTAAGGCCAGATCTGATTTCCCTGATTATGTGAACCAACTGGTTTTGAGTTCTGATGCCTTTGTTTAGTGTTAGGGAGGCAGCTGAACTGTAATGGAAAGTGGATTGAATTTGGAATCTAAACACCAGGGTTCAGGTTCTGTCCACCTGACTTAGTTATCTTGAATGATCTTGAGTTCCCATTCTGTCATCTATGAAACTAATATAACAAATTCTGCCATTTAGGACAAAGATGGTGGGGGGGGGAGGGGATGTGTGTGTGTGTGTGTGTGTGTGTGTATGAAAAAACTTTAAAACCCCTAAACTGAAATTATACAGTATGATATTTCTGTGTTGAATTCAAAAGGAGGGAGATAGCTCAGTGGCTGAAAGAACATTTGGTTAAGAATAAAGAGATCACAGTATTTACATAGTGGGTCTGAGTAAGTGACCTAGCACTCTAACTTCTTGAATTTAGATAAAGCATATATTAAAACAAAACACAACAACAACAAAACAAAACTTAAATTTTTCTCAAAAAACACTAATTTTTCTCAACTATTAACTGAAATTAGTTAAATGCCTCTTTTTATCCCTAAATATTTTGGTTTTCAATCATTGGTTTCCTTCAATTTATGTTCCCATATTTGTATAGGAATATAAATTAGGATCGGGAATATTATTACCTGGATTTCTATTTTGAAAAAGTGTGAAATGTGAAGACTTTCAAACCTTGGTATTTGTAACTAACACATGTAAAATCACTCACAGTGACTTTTGGAATATTTTTATCTGTCAGAGATTTGGGTAGAGGCATCCGAGTGCTGAACTTCAGATCTTTAATGTGTTATAACCTCCCATTGATTTCCAGTTGCAGTTTTAGCTCTTGGAAAGCTGCTTTTTACTTACGGTTCCCATACTTGTTTCCTAGGTCTGCCAAAGCAAAGGTCCACAGACAGGGAGCTGTAAGCAACAGAGTTGGCTCCTTCTGAGGGATACGAGGACAAATCTGTTTCAGACCTATCTCCTAGCCTCTGGTCATTTTCTGGCTCTTACGGGTTGAATTATATTCCCTCAAAATTTGTATGTTGAGGTCCTAACCCTCAGTTTTCCAACTGTGACCTTATTTAGAGATAAGACCTTTAATCAAAATAAAGGAGGTCGTTAGGGTGCATCTTAATCCATTATGACTGGCATTTTTATAAGAAGGGGAGGTTTTGACACAGACTCATATGGACGGAAGGCGATGTGGAGGCATAGGGGAAAGATGTCTGTCTCCAAGTCAAGGAGAGAGGCCTGGAACAGAATGTTCCCTCAGCCCTCAGAAAGAACCAAACTTGCCAACAGGTTGATCTAGGACTTCCACCATCCAGGACTGTAAGACAATACATTTCTTTTGTTTAAGCCACCCAGTGTGTGGTACTTTGTTATGGTAGCCCTAAGAAACTAATAAACTCACAATGTTGCCATTTGCTGGCTTGTAGAGGCAAAACCCCAATCTCTGCCTTCATGTTCACATGGCATACTTCGTGTGTGTGTGTGTGTGTCTACCTGTCTGTCTCCAAATTTCCCCTTTTGATAAAGGACAGCAGTTATATCAGATTAGGGCCCATCCCCTCCTCCATCATGACTTCATCTTAACTAATTATATCTACTACAACCCTATATCAAGGAAGGTCACGTTCTAAGGTACTTGGTTTAAGATTTCAACCTGTGAATTTGGAGGAGATACAATTCAACCAGGAACAGTTACTTACTGTGGTAGATTGAAAAACATGACCAAAATATTTTACAGCTCCTCCCCTCAAGAGGTAAAGTTTAATCTCTCATTCCTTGAATCTAGATAGCACTGATGACGTACTCTTTCTCGGAGAATATAACAGTAATGACTCCACGGAAAGTGTGGAGCTTAGGTAGGCCTCCAGAGTCCTCGCAGCCCCTGTCATCTGGACTGCTCCCCTGAGACTGCACAACCAGAAGCTGGACCAGCCCCTTCAAGGATAAGAAGCCTTGTGGAGGGAAACCAAGGTGCCCCTGACAACAGCCAGCAACAACGGCCAGACATTGAGTGAGACCATCCCAGACCTTTTAAATAGGAGCTGGCAAACTAGCCCATGGGCAAAATCCAGTCTGGCTATATTTATATAGCCTATGAACTAAGAATAGTTTCAGCCATTTTAATGGTTGGAAAATATCAAGGGAAGAATACTGCTTTATGGCACATGGAAATTATGTGAAATCCAAATTTTAGAGTCCACAAATAAAACTGTGTTAGGACATAGCCACCCTTGTTTATATATTGCCTGTGGTTGCTTTTTGTGTTCTAATGGCAGACTCAAGTATTTGTGACACAGGCCATATCAGGCCATGAACGTCTAAAATATTTAATATTTGGCCCTTTGTAGAAGAACTTTTCTGAGCACTGTGTTAAGTACAGCTGAGTTTCCAGCCAAATACTGCTGTGTGAGTGAGCCCGGTGAAGCAAGCAGAAGATCTCTCCTGATCCCATAGGGATCAGGAGAACAAATCCTTGTTTTAAACCACAAAGTTTGAGGGTGGCTAGTTATGAAGCAACAGATAACCAACATACTTACACATCAGACTTCCAGTTAAGTGGAAAACAATATTACTATGAAGCCAAACAGAACATGCCTGTCTTTGCAAAAACGACAACAGAAAACAATCTCCGAATATTTTGAGAACCTGAACCAAACCTCCCGAACCTTTTTTTTCCACATGCACGGTTGTAATTTTTCAGGTAATTATTTTTTAAACCAACAGTGCAGAGAGCAAATAATTAGTCGAAACAAAACTCTTCACAAAACTGTATTAAATGTCCTCAGTTTACATGGGATTTCACCCTAAACCAATTTTCTGAATTTCATGCTATCTGACTAGTAGCATATGATTCTGACAAAAGTGCCTGAAAAGAGCAGACAAAAGCTCCCCCTGCCTTTGTGTACTCATCACTGCTAATGGAATTGAACAGCCAAACCCGGAAGGAACTGTTACCAGTTTGCTCTCTGAGCTCTGCCATGGTTAGCTGACTTCCTGTGCAGGAGATACAGCCATAGCCTAACCACAGAAGCTTGCAGTTTCCGGCCTCTAACAATGAAAGCTGGGACCTGTGTGATCTGGGAAAACCTGGGTCTGAATCTAACCACTTAACCTAGAGCTCCTGCCTTGACTGTAGCCGCCAAGTTCCCACACAGTTATCAGAGACATCACTGAATTAAAAGACCTAAGACATTTGGAGTTCAGAGTTGTCATCCATTCTGGAGATTTACTTGAGAGTTATCAGTATAGTAAGTAAGTCATAAAATTGGCTGCAGTGTTGAGCTGGTTATTACTGTAGGCAATTGAGCACTAATTGTGCTGAAGGTACTTGGAGGAGCTATGTAGAATATGCCTCAGAATTGTCTGTCAGAGATGTGGATAGAGGAGAAACCACTAGATGTCAGGTGCTCCACGGGTGTCGTCTCCCTCAAACTTCCAGATTTGTGTGTGTCTCTGAATGTTGCAGCAGATTCCCTTAGGCATTATAGTATGATGTTGGTTATAGACAAAGATATCTCTGGAACATGCAAATGTGCCTTATATGGCAAAATGGGACTTTGCAAATGTGATTAAGTTAAAGATCTTGAGATGGGGAGATCATCCTGGATTGTCTAGGTGAGCCTTAGGTGCCAGCTAAGAGTCCCTCTAAGAGGGACACTTGACCACATGCTGGAAAAGAAAGCCATGTGAGGCACACAGGATCAGAGAGAGAAGGGGCTGCATGGCTGGCTTGGAAGATGGAGGAAAGGGCTGTGAGCCAAGGAATACAAAGAATGCTGTTCTAGAGCCAGAAATAACAACCACACAGATTTGCAGTAATATGTGATGGTGGCCCAAGGAAAGACAAGGAAGACGGATAGTGTTTGGGGGTTATACCTGCAGATTCCAGCACCAATGACCGGAGTATAAAGGTTGGCCAACAGGATGTGAGACAAGGAGCAAATCTGGGCTTCCCACTGCTTGGATCTGTTGTGGCCTATGCTCAGTGCAGCCCATCAGAGAGCTTAGATGGTGGTGACCAGTCTCCACCCAATCCAGGAAGATTAAATGGAACAAGCTACAGTTTCTGCTTCTGCTTCTGGAATAAGCTACAGTCTCTGGTCCTCTTCTATGACTGATGGTTATCCTTTACCTCCTCTACCATCCTTTTTACATGTCTCTCACCTTCATCTGCTCTTCAGTAGGTATGGTGGGCTGCCTGGTGGGGTGACCCAGGACTTCATTTCTGAGGGACTAAAACTCTTAGTTGTTTATCCCGGTTGGATCCTGAATCCTGTAGTTGCCCATTTATGCTTATCACTGGACACGGAGTCACTAAGAAACACTTCTGATCAAGACACACTCCTTCTTGCCTTGATGATATAACAGTAATCACAGAACCTCAGGATAATCTGGGAAATGAGTTAACATGGTGATTCCTTCCTCTGCCTTTTGGTTAATTGGCTTAAGAAACCAAAATAACTAGATGCCCATGGAAGTTTCTGGTTCAGTGGGGCAATTAGTGGGTCCTCTTGTGAAAATATACCATCCAGGTCAAGGGAGAATGGGAAGACTTCTAATCCAACGCAACCTAAGATTAAAGGGATAGGAAGGACAAATTTTACACCTGGGTCCTTGGGAATTATGAGGAAAGGGGACGATCCTATTTCCATCCTGTTGGTTCCTAGAATCATGTATTCTAGCTATTGAGGACACAGCACCATATATCAGTGATTGGAGCAGAGTCTACACTGCATCCTGGAAGATAGTCCCCTAATTCTGCTGGGTGTTTTTCCTGAGATGAGGCCATAGTGGAGTCTTTAATTGACCATTCCATCATTATATCATGCTGCTGCCTTCCAGGTGATTTGATATATAGTTGGAAGAATGAGTGCCATAGTTATATGCCAAATGTCACCACTATAAAATAAATCTATTGATCTGATACAAATTTATGTAGGAATCTCCTGTCAGTAAATCAGACACTTTATACGACCTTGGAGATGGTGCAGGAAGAGGCTTTACAGGCACAGAATGCAAACCCATATGGCAGATGGAAGAGATCCACAGATATGGGGAAAGGACACAGAGCTTCTATGCCCATTCTGAGCATACCACCCTCCCAGCACCTCTGTGTGTTCACCAACCCAGTCACTCCCTGAGCCCCACTCTTGTAAGTTTTTGTGGAAGCTTCATTATATAGGCATGATTGATTAAACCATTGTCCACTAGTGTTTTACTCAGCCTCCAGCCTGTGTCCCCTCCCTGGAGGTCAGGAGGGTGGGATTGGAAGTACTAATCCTCCAAACATAAGGTTGGTTGCCCTGACAACCAGCTCTCATCCTTTCCAAATGTCACCTCATTAACATAATCTCAGGTGTGGTTGAAATGTTTTTTTTTTTTTGTAAATCAAGATGCTTTTATCACTCTTATCACTTAGGAAATTGCAAGGATTTTAGGAGCTCTGTGCCAGGAATGGGATGAAGACCAAATATATATTTCTTATTATAAATCATGAGATCGCACGCCTGGTTTTTTCCCATGTGGCCTGGCTGCCAGCAAGTTTAGTCCAAGAACCAGAAGAACCCAATGTTTGTAAACATTTCCTTAAATATAAACATATAGATGTAAGTACCAGTTTTTCCCGAATAGTAATACAATCCCAGGTTCAGAAGGACAACGGCAGAGCAAGCAGTGAGACTCAGATCTGTTAAGACTTTGCTTTGCATGGATACTGTCACCAGAAGTTCAAACCTCTTACTGGGGGGGGGGGGGGGGGGG
>NC_081560.1:156594343-156637530 GCF_022355385.1 Mustela nigripes
AGCGGGTGGGTCTGTATTGTGGGGGTACGGTGGAGGGGGGCGGGGTGGGGGGGGTGGGGGGGGGGGGGGGGGGGGGGGGGCGGGGACAAGCAAGTCTACCTGTATAAACTGTATCTGCTCCTCCCCTGTGGAGCTACCTGCTTCTCAAGGGTTCTGGATCCTTGGCTTGATATATCAGGCACATACTAGAGAAACAGTTAGTAGTCTTGAGCCTATTTTTTCTTTGCCCACCAATCCATGACACACTGCAACCCATAAAATACTTAGTGCAAAGTCCATGAAGAGCCCTCCAGAAATGGAAGCTCCTTCCATCCCTCCTTTCCATCCAGGTAAGAATATCCTTTGATTCTATACCTTTCCATCACTTTCCATTATTCAAACACCCTCATTAGGCTGGTCCTTGAAACTTGTGCTTATTAACTTTAAAACATCCATCCATTTTCAATTTAAGACTCTCTTCCCCCAACCTGTTGCTCAGCCCAGGCTACTCTGGGATCTCTGGTTGCCTGGAATGGGGCAGGGAGTGCAGTGAGGGGGTGATCGCCTTCTTACCTTCTCCGCACTTGCTTCTCTAGTTTTGGAATGTGGCACAGGGAGATGAAAGACCCTTCAATTGTGGCTGCTCTGGCAACATCTTCCCTGCATCTGGGCTCTTTCTCCATGAGCTAGTGGAGTGGTGGGCACAAGGATGCCCTCAACGGGCAGTTATTCGGTCCCAAGGAGCAACCCCAGGTGTGAGCAGCCCCTTGCAAAAATCCATTTCTTCCACCAGCTAGAGACCTCAGGCCCCATTTCTCTGAGGCAAGCTCCTCTGTCCCTTTGACTGTGGTGGCCCCTGGCTATGAGCACAGCTCTGCTCTTTGTCTCTGCCTAATCTTACTTGTCCTTTAGAGACGTTGGGAACAAAAACTCATTTTATGTACCTTTAGGAAAATGAGGACTCAAGGGTGATGTCCTTCCTTGCCTCCCCACCGACCTCTGTTCTCTCCCCAGGGCTCAGATCCCCTGGATCCCATGGATCTGCAAGTCAAGAAGCTGAGCAGACGTTGGGGTAGGGATCAAAATGACAACCTACCCACCAGAATTTACAAGACAGGTCTCTTGGGCATCTCTACCACAGTTCTAGGGAGGGACTAGTTAGTGGCCTTCTCCCTGAATGAAGGGCAGCTTTCTTTGAAAATGATGGATTTCCTCAAAGACAACCTCCCTCCAGATTCCTGTCCCCTCTTATATCTCTTCTCTCCAGGGCTCTCGGGTGGCCTCTCTTGCACAGATGGTAGGTGGTGGCAGGTGAGAGGGGCTATAGGATTTATAGCTAGAGTGGGGCTTTCTTCGAGTTCTAGAAGTTCTGAGGACTAATTAAGGTATCAGTAGTATATTATATCTGTGCCATAAAGCAAAGGAGCAAGAAAAAGGCCTTCATCAATTCTTTACAATTACCATTACATAAATACAGATTGAGTTGTTACCAAAGAGAGGTCACTGAGTGTCCCCAAAGACTTGTCTCACAGATGAGGGCACTGCCTAAGGCAGCTAGGGAAATTCCTACCAATAAAAGAGATGTGGAAATATCTGTTTCCCACTGATGTCAAGGCCAGAAATGGAAATTGTGGCCTGAAATAACCTTTTCTGGGCCAACCATCATAATGGGACATCTAACCTAAGACTCAGTTTCCTGACCTGTAAAGTTAACGTTGAACTAGCCTACATGGTTTTTTTTTTTTTTTTCCTAGCTCAGATTTTTAAGAGTTAAGATGATGGAATGTGCTGGTGTTGTACAAATAAAAGAGACAAGTTTTTTGTTGTTGTTGTTTGGTTTTTTTGGTTAGCTATTTGGAAATCCCCTGTGCAATTTGTGACCATAGATAGAATTCAGATTTATAAACTAAAATAATCTTTTCCTATCTCAAATATCCCCAATTTACTCCCTGGCTTACTGTTATATTTCATTGTGAGTTAAGTCAGATATATTTTGTCCTGATTAAATAAAAACAAAATCAAGTAACTACTTCAGGCCAGCCAGTAAACTCATAAAATTAGAAAGGCATGGCAAAGATGTCAACTAACATTCATAGCATATGTTAAAGGAGGTTAGTGACAAATGGATAAGGAACAAGCGAGGGTGTCTGTGTTCAGGACAATTAAAATGATCTGAAGACAAGGAGGTGGGTTTGTTGGAAGGACACATGGGGACCTACTGGAACCCAAGGGCAGGTAGGGCAGCAGGCTCCCCAGGGACCGGCTCCTCCTCACCAGCTCTCCAGGCAAGTGGTCTCTTATCTTGGCTTTTTTCTGCATATCTACTTGCCTCTCACTGAGAAGGAGGTCTGGGCGGGGTTGCCAAATAAATAAAAAAGCCTGCTTCAAAGTGCAAATATCTCCATGAGACATTTTTCTAAGAAAACTGAGTCTTCAGTTTTAGTTATTGTGCGTTTAGTTTTAATGGCCTTCGTTGCTGGGGTGCCCAAGAAACTTAAAGTTTGGGGTGCTTTAGGATCAACTAGTAAGGGGGAAAAAAAGCAATAAAGCACTGGATAACAAGAGAGGGAGAGCTGATTGAAAACCGTCAACTCCCTGAAAGATCTAAGATGAGGCCTCCCATGTCCTTAGTTCGTGATTCTGGAGACAGTTGACCTGTTGACTTATAGATATCATTAAAAAGCCTCTGTTAGAAATAGTGACAGTGTCAGAACCTGTTCTCCACATTAAGATCTGACAAAGAATTACTTTCAATAAGAAAAACTGAACCTTTGTTTATTACTCTAACATCAGACATCTTTGCCCCCCCCCCCCTTTTTGGGAAATAATTTCCAGACCTCACAATAATTTGAGCCAAAAGTTAGAGTCAAATCCAGGCTTTGACACTAATTTTTCAGAAACTGTTTTCCTGGAGCCTGAGTTTGATGAATGGCAGTGAATTCCTTCCCTGCTGCCCTCGGTGGCTGAACAGTTTGACATCTTAGAAAAGGCTAGAATGGTGGTTCCATCACTTACCAGCTATGTACCCTTGGGAACGCACTTAACCTAAGTATTTCTCATAAAGACTTGAATTGTTAGCTTTCTTGTGATTTGTTATTTTCATTCTATCTTTCTCTCTTCCAAGGCAGCGTCTCTCTCCTACGATCCTTTGTGCTGTCCCCTGTGCCACTGCTGGCAGGGTGCTGAGCTGAGTGCCCACGCTCAATAAATGGTTCATGTTTATCATTTTCTTGATTTTGGCAAAATACTAATAATCATTTATTACATAAGTGGGCAAAACATTGAGTCTGGTTACTTTGGTGGGGGAGCTGCAAATTTACCTGGAAGTTCTCTCTTCTTCTCTCTCACAGCATGGGACTCTAGGAAGCTGTTTGGGAGTAGAAACTGTTGCGGGCAG
Source organism: Mustela nigripes (assembly GCF_022355385.1). Classification (NCBI taxonomy): domain Eukaryota; kingdom Metazoa; phylum Chordata; class Mammalia; order Carnivora; family Mustelidae; genus Mustela; species Mustela nigripes. The sequence continues at coordinate 156,597,720 of NC_081560.1, forward strand.
AGCTGTTGTCTTGATGGACAGCCCAGGCTTTTGGTGACCCAGAGACACAGACAGGGAGCTGCTGCTCATTCGATGCCCCTCTTTCCTAAAACAAATACATAGAGGACATGAAAGGAGCAATACAATTCTTTTCTAGAAGTTTCCATTATTGGCTCAGGGAAGATTCAGTTAATTGAGGCCAGGACTTCTGTGGATTCTCCCTCCTCCTCAGCCATTTCTTCTCTGCCAGTTCTCTCTGGTCTTCCTGGATGGGAAGTGGAGGTTGGAGGAGCATGAGTTTTGTTCCTATCGCTGAAGAGAAGGGGATGCAGTGGAAAAGGGTCAGATGGAAGTGGAGAAAAGGAAAAGTGGGCTTTCTTCATGTTGCCATTAATTTCCTCCTTAATAATCTAAAATCTAAAATCACTCGCTATTTGTGGCCAAAGGACTAGCTTTCTTCTGATAATATCCAGCCTGATGTGGTGTGTGTGAGGAGTTCCTACATCTCCTCTAAATAGAACTTTGGTTCTGTTTCTGGCAAAATAACAAATCTGGCCTTACCAAGCTGAGGGAGTCCTTGTCCCGTCCATATTCTGGGTAACTGCGAAGCTTCTTGGCATTAATTGGCAATGACGAATGCCTGCTATCCCGGATTCCCCTCTTCCTGGGTGGGAGAATGAGAGGCCCAGCCAACCTCACAACAATGAAATACAAGCACTAATGTCAATTTAAGCAGAACCTTCTGAAGGAGTCCAAGGTAGTGCTTGTTCCCTGAAAAATTGCACTGCCTTCTCCATGATTTCTAGAGAAACTGCTGGAGGTACTCTTTCCTATATACTGAGAGTACTGTACACAACCCATTGTAATTTTTTTATTCATTTCTACCACTCTTCACTGTAGGCTGTGAGCCATCTGATAGCAAAGGCTACCCCCACCCCACCAACAACCAAGGGCATGGTCCCTGCCTCCTCCTCCATCACCCCTTGTGCACAACATTTTGTGAGAAGAAAAGAGGAAATCTTCTGCCTCCCATGTAAATATTTAGTAGATTCAACATCTCCCCAAGCTCTGAAAGTTGTGGTCTAATGTCAGCTCATAATTCATGTGTTGAGAAATATACAGACAGGACAAGGTGGATTGGCTTCCAGGCCTAAAGCAGGAAGGCCAGAAATTCTAGATCCATTGACTTGTCCAAAGCTGCATGGAGGGCATTGCATTGCCATACCCAAGAAGGTTCAGGATGGTTGGACAACCGCAGCTCTACGAAGGGAGACAAGGAAGAAAGCACCTGTCATGTGTCTCCAGACAGTGGCCTGTCTGTTCTTGGTTGTGCAGACAGATGATTCAGCTCTCAGAGAATGGAGCTATAAAATATTTGTATCATACATGTGATTCCCCTTGTTCTGATTTCATGCTTGCTGAGCAACTGACAAATTACAAGTTGATCACACATGTATTTATTAATACCCTACTTTGTTCTAGAAAAGACATTAGGGGGCCTACAAAGATGCACATGCTTCAATTTAAAAGATAAATTTGATATAAATGGATAGAGTGGGTTTTTGGTTGGGTCTGTTTCATATCCATTTTACCTGTATTATTTCCCATTCTCTTTGAGGGAACAAGCTGCCTGTTGGGGGGAACTGGCACCATCTCCTCACAGGTTGAAGACTGTGTGTGGCCCACCCTTAGCCAATCTGAGAATTCCATCCACTTGGTCTCAGAGGCTTGGTCAAATCTTCCATGGAAATCCAATCTTGGGAACTTTGGCAGAATTACAGGGAAAGAGAAGCTCTTCTTCCCCTGGTACTGCTCTCTGTAGGATGCTACAAGCCTGGGGCTGCCACAAACTTGAGGTGGGGAGGCAGGGACCTGAGAAAGGAGGCCACAGACAAGAGAGCAAAGCTGAGGGACGAAGGGTTACTGAGCACGGATGGGGCAATTCCTAGACGCAGCCATGGCTGAGGTTAGACCTCTGGGCTGTGTTTTAATAGTCATAACGTTCTTTTTTCTTTAATTGAGTTTCTCGCCAATCTCAACAGAAGGTCCTAATTAAAATTCAGTCTGTAAGAAAAGTGTAGAGAGGGCAAAGTAAGCATAAAGAAGAAAAAACTGAGACTAGTAGTAAAGTGAGCACCACTCCTGTCCCCTGCCGCAAATGTTTGCTGTGAATTCAGGGCACTTGGTAGCACTAGGCCACAAACTCAACTCAAACCTCATAGCAGTCAACTCAGGGTGAAAGCAGCTCTGTTAATTAATTAGGGGACCCAGAAGATTCAAACTAAGTAAGATGCTCAGGAGAAATATTGCTATTCTTGATTATAAAAATTGAAAGGGATTTCTACCTTGAACTCCTCATTAAAAAAGAGCTGCATAGAACAGTGAATCACACACAACAGACAACAATATTCCTCAAGAAGTACAAAAATGAGTTAATGAATTTCATAGGACTGTTTCTTGTAACATCCTGCAGAGTGGGCCGTGACCTCATACCGAGCACAGTTCCATGAGAGCAGCTTTAAAGTGGGGGAAATGGTGCGAGTCCCACACGCAGCCCTCTGCTGGAATGGCTTCATCAGAACCCCACCAGAATGAGCAAGCTGCAAGCTGTACCCCTCAGTGAATGGTTGGGGAGCCATAGACCAGTTAAAAATCTTTGCTTTGAGAAGTTAATCTAAGCCTTTTATTCTATGCTCGTAAGACAGATGAATGGTTGTTTATTAAAGCTATTTTTACTGAGTCCGCGAACCCATGTCATATGTAAAGTGAGAACGTTCATCTTTCTCCTCTTTCTGAGGATGTGGGCCATGCGAGTGGAGATTCCAACCTCGATTTCCTAGAAGGAATCCCTTTCTGGATGAAAGCAGCCTTCCTACCTGCGATCTGACAAAGACATGCGTTGGGATTTTAGGGACTTGTTTTTTAATCTAATGAATTTCAGCACTGAAGGAGGCACACTGGAGTTATAAGGCCTTCAGACAGTCCCAGCTTGCTCACAGAAGGTTGTTCTAAACACATGTGAGTTGAATGTGTGATAATTGCACACTGCAAGTGTGTCTGTAAAGATTTTCTGTTCCTATTGAGATGGATACGTCCCTAAATTCCTTAATAACACTTTCTCTCTGGATGTAACCTGGGAAGCCAGATTTCTAGCATTTTGTTTGTCGAACCAACTCATTTTATTTACATGGCCATTATCCTTTTAAAAAAATGTATGGGCAAGTTCATCCCTAAAAGTCACAAATTTTAATTCACATCTTTCCTCCATGGACTTGTATTTCTATTCCATTTCTTCCATAGAATTTCATTCTAGTATAACATATTTTCATATTTGAAAGTCCTTTAAGGATGTTTATCTTGAGCAAATATACTTTTGTAAATTAAAATTAATTCTTTTTATTCTTGTGACTATAAAGTTCTTATTGTTAAAATTTTCATCTGGATTCAGAAGCTGCCTCTCTGCTGATATCCTGCCCATAGTATTATTGAAGATCAGTTAGCCTAGAAAGTAGCATTATTAGACTATTGTATCCTCTGAAGCAACCAGAAAAAATTCTATAACAGCCAATGATGGTCAAAGTCATAGTTTGGCAATTTAATGAAAAATTGGGGGTTAAACAGGTTATGATAAATCAATCCCTTATCCCCCCTCTGAATTTGGAGCTGATAGAGATTTTGACACAGGAGTCTAAAGATGAAAATATCTGTTTTATTAATGACCAGACCACAGGCACACTGGCTCTACTAGGGCAAAGACAGGAACAGTGGCAGGTGTGTGGATCCCCACTCCCCACCTTTCTGAGGCAGAACAAAGTGATCGGTGGGGCGGAGAGCAGATTCTAGGAAATGGACCCTGACCCTTGGGCTGTGAAGTTTTAAAGCTGCATTATTAAAGAATCATCAAGCCTTCCTCTATAGCAGTTATGGTCAGGGCACAACAATGAGCAGAGCATGGCAAAACCTTGACTCCAGCCCTATGCCCTCTGCTCTTGGTTTGTGGCTGGGGAGATGGCTGGCCCCTCCCCCTTGTGTAAGCAGGAAGTAGGAGCCTTGCCTTTGCAGGTGCATAGGCAACCCCCTCCCACAACCCACACCCCCATTCATAATTGGGGAAGTACCGCCTTTCTCCTGGACTCTTTCAGAGGCTGGGTCAAGCCTAGAGGTTAACTTGGATTGGCTGCCTTCAACCTTGAGCTATAATTCACTTCCTTAGAGCTTTGCAGCCAATGTCTTTTCTAGAAGTCTGAGGATAGAGTCAGTCTTGGACAAATTAAGGCATGCCTTTCTGAGCCTCACTCAAAAGAGCTTCCTACTCCTTCTTTCCAAGTTGATCTTACTACCCTAGAGCTATAGGCCTTCCCATGCAGGGGCAGGGTCTGCCTGAATTTACCAGTTGGAGGAGCAGAATGTATGTGTGTCCTGAGGCAGAATGCTACAAAAGAGAAAACCCAGAAAAAACTCAACTTCAGACTTCCTCAATCAGCTTTGTCATTCACCTACACTTGAGGTGGAGGAGTGAAGGGTTGAGGAGCCTTCAGAAAAACCCTCCACTGATACTTTTCCCTCCTCAGGAGGGATACACCGGTTTCTTGTCCTTTATGGAAATGCATGGCACCTCTGAATCATGAATGAACTGCACCTACATTCCTGGCAAGAGATAGTGATAGTTCTACAACCACATGAATGTATTTGATGCTACTTCAAAAGGGTTAAAATGATAAATTTCCTTTAGACTTATTCTACTACAACTAAAAACAGACTGGATCTAATCTTGTTTTGGGTTTTATTTTCCTTGGTTTTCAAGAGCTAATGCATGCACATGGTTTTAAATTTTACAAACTCAATGGCCTCCCCCCAGTCTATTCCCTAGCCAATCTGAATTCTTTTCTAAAGGCAAACAGTAACACCAGTGTTTTGGTAGATGTCTCATGCATACACGAACAAACACATTTTAAAAAATATTGACACAAACAGTACCAAATTTTACATGCTTTTCTGTAATATGCTTTTTTTTTTTTTTAGCTTAATGAAATTTCCTGGGAGGAATGTTCCATATCAGTATGTCAGAGTTCTAGCATTCCTATCTACCTATTTTTCTAGCACATGGATGGTCCACAGTTGACTTAACCAATCCCCCTTATGGTACAAATCAAGATGTTTCTAATCTTTTGCTCCTCTAAACAGTGAATAGCTTTGAGTATGTGTCATTTCTCTTATCTACCTACACAAAGGATAAATTCCCAAATGTGAACTTCTCTAACCATCGTTTCAATAGTTTTCCACACAGGCATAGTTAACCCTAATACTGTTGAGTAGACATTGGAAATGAACAAGATCACTAATCTGACAAGCTAACCAGAAAAGTGGTCATGTATCCCTCTCATAAACCATCATGTCACACTCTGGTATGTGTGCTAAAGGAGGAAAACCATTGAATGAACCCTAAGAAAACAGCGTCCATTTTCAAAGAGCGACACTTTCTGGCGGAGATCTGGCCAGCCCCTCACGCATAACTACCTGGCTAGAAGTGAATTTTCTTTACATAATTCCTTCTATTTTCCTCAGTGTAATTTTCCCATGTTTCTACCCATAATACCTTTTTTATAATGTGACAATTAAAGACCCCAGCAGGTTAGCCAGAGAAAGTGATATTATCTGCATATGACAGGTGAGGAAACAGGAACAAAGGCCATGAGAAGTTGCAGCTCATTTGACCAGTAAGTTAGTGAAAGAGTCTGGATTAAGATCCAGATCAATAACCTAATCTTGTGCTTTCCCCATTAATCTATATTGTCCTTTCTCTCCAGCTCAAAAATAAACGAACTGTTCCTAAATCTTCCAGGTCCAGGGGAGGTCACAGTTTGTGGACAGCCAATGACTGCCTTATTCCTTGGAATTTGTCCTGATGCTCGACAGATGTTGAAGATAAACACAGGGGATTCTTCAGGCACTGAAAATATCTTCAAACAAGGGAGATCCAGGACGGCTGATGACTTCCAGGCTTGCCTACAGCCTTACGTTGCTCACATGTCAAGATGGGAAGAGGGAAGTCTGAGCTTTAAGACTGCTACTGCTCCCCGGGAAGAGCCAGAGGGCAATGGGTTTTGTACAGTGGGGAACACTTTTTCGTATTGTGGGCACCAAAGCGCTATGAACCCTTTAAAAGGTCTCCCATGAAATGCAACTCTGGGTGGCACAGAACAGGAGAGAGTGCTCCAGCGTTGCACACGGAAGCCGCAGTGGGAAGGACAAGCAACAACCATGCTGCTGAAGAGGGTGACCCTGGCTATGTGCACAGTCAACAAGAAATTTATGCAAAGCCTGGACTGGGAGCCATAGTAGAATTCAAGAATTCTTGAAAGCTAGTACTTCTAGCCTCTATCACTGGGAGAGTCAGTCCTGAGTGCTGTAGCAAAGAACCCTCGAATATCACTGGAGGAACACACTGAAGGTCTGTTTCTCACCCGTGTCACCATCAGGAGGTGGGGGTCTGGGGAAGGGGCAAGGGGTCCTGTGTTCCATGTGGTCACAGAAATGGCATCTGTCACCTCTGCCCAAAGTCCCCTGGCCTGGACTCAGAGGATTCCTATTGCTTGGGAGGCTGGGAAGTGAGTCTTCCTCCACGTTCTGGAGGAAAAAGAAGGGTCTGGGTGAATATACAGGAGTCTCTCTGCTCCATCAAAATAAATAAACAGACTCAGAACCTGAATGGTAAGGGACACAGAAGAGAGCCGCTAGTACATGATGACAGGGACAGTGAAAGGAGAAAAGATCTGAACAGGATCAGATAGAGACCTTTGCCTCTAGAAAGGTCTTTGATACAAAAGGCTGTGGGCCCGGATTCTAGAACTATAATGTCTATTACTAATGGCTTGTGGGGCATAGAAATGTATTAAGATTAACTGTGTAAAAAACTGTACATGATTCTCATTTCATACCTGGAATCAATCATTCCCAGTTGGCCTCTTTTTGCTGTATTTATAAAGCCATGGGTTAAAGAACCCTAGGGGTACTTCTAACATGAGATGTCTGGGCAGAGAGAGTCTTACTGACAGCTGAGGTCAAGATTCTTGGTCTGGGGACACAAGGCATGAAAGGGTTCACCTTGAGACTGGCCACCCTGGACAGGCATGTCCCTGACTGGTGTGCTACACATTTCTCTTACAGCCTGGAAAAAATGAGGGAAAGAGCCAATGTCGACCTCAGGGTCCCTGGCAGGGTTTTTTGGAAACCACACACCATGACAAATCTCAAGGAAGTTAAACAAACAATCCTAACCAAGGCAGCCTTGCTATTTTTAAAAGAGCCGGGGCTTCATTACTTCAAACCCAAATTCCTGTGAGCTTGGCAACCATCCTACTCTAAAATGAACATCCCTTTTCCAGCCATGGTGTTTAAAAACACAGCTAAGCTCTCTCAGTAGAAGGCTAAGCTTTTTCAACCTCAGGAATGTGAGTGTCTACTCTGGAGGGCCCAGGAGGGCTGGTTAAGAGGATGTGTCTGTGTTAGTGGATGTCTAGGTTACTGTAGGTATCTGTGTTACCCCATGTGAGAGAGTGTGTGTGTGTGTGTGTGTGTGTGTGTGTGTGTGTATGTGAAATTCAAAGCAAGACAGAGGAAAGCCACTCAAGTAAACCCACGTTTTACCTTCCGGTATGTGAAACTGCAGTTAATTGGCTGAGGAGAAACGGGAACCCACAAGGAACTGACACGAGGACTGTTAAGAAACTCCCAGAAGACTGAACTCTCGCTGGCTGTGTAATCACAAGCACCTGCAAAGCTCTCCCTCACTGAGGAGAGAGCAAGGTGCACCTGCCAGCCAGCATCTGCCTGGAGGAAGGAAAGACAGGGCTTCAACCCCGAGCAGGAAAGTGCCAGCCCCTCTCCTGTGCTCGGCTGTCATGCTCAGTTGCACTGCGTGCAGGTCTGCCTGTCAGCGTGTGCTGAATCCTACGGCCCCGTTCCAGGTCTTACTATTTGCACTGTGTTCTGGATGACTTGTTGCCCCTACCTGTGTGCACCCAGAAAGGCTCTGGTTTCTATAACAACAGACCCCATCCCCCTGGAGTCTCCACGCTTCGTGCCAAGGCCACATGGGGAGCCCGGCCTTCTGCCTGGCCCCTCTAGACGGCCATGCCTGTTCCCTCCCAGACATCAGTACTGAGTGTCAGTAGTTCCCAAAAGTGGAAAGAGGAAATGGAGACTCAGTAAAGAAGTACATAGAAGCAGAGCTCTCGTCAGCCATTCTGATCTGGAAGCAGTCTGGATTCTCCTTCCCTGGGCTTCATCTAGGTTCTTTTAAGCCCGTAGCAAGAACAAGAAATCAGCTATCAGTGGGCTTACTAGGGTATTTTCTCAATAATCTTTTGGAAGAGCAGCGGATGTCAAGATTTTTTTTTTTAAATCTAGGAGCTGAAGCATGCTGCATTTACGGCAATGCTACCATTCGGGCAGGAGGGCAGAGAGATGGGTCTTTGTCAAGTTTTCTTTTTTCTTAGAGACCAAATGTCTGGGAGAGAGGATGGGCGAGGCATTGCTCTTTGGGCTTGCTGCAATCTGGAAAGAATAAAGTTTGCACGGTAGAAATGAGAGAGTCTTCAGGATTGTGATTTTGTGTTGTGACTGGATTCACATTTGCAGTCATCCTTGCAACCAGAAGGATCACATGACTAGCGTGTGCTCAGAAGGAGCCAGAGTAGAACTGTCTATTCTAATGCAGAAACGGGGATCTCAGGGCTCTGCAGGCTGCCTGAGCAATTGCCCTTTGCCTGTTGTAGGGCCCTGTGTGAGTGTCAATCCTCTAGGTGGCTTCTGGGCTCGTTCCTTCTCAACCAATCGTGGCTGCTAAGAGCAGGTGACCTCACAAACTGTTTAAGCAACTTTTACTGCTGCGAATCATTCTCCTGGGAGCCTCAGAAGCTGGCAAAATAAATCTTTGTGTTCACTCCGTTTGTATTCTGACAGCACAGAAAACCTCTGCTTTGAAAAGGAAAGCTTTTCCTGAGCAAATGCAATGGAGGGAACAGATTCCCCGTGTGTGGCTTTGAAGGTGTTAACATAACAATAATTGTTTTCATTTTGATAAGCTCTACAGATTCCAGAGTTCTCTCAAGAGTTCCATTTCATTTGATATTTGCAGTTACCACGTGAAGTAGGCAGGGCTGACCTTGACCGGCATCTCTATCAGAAGCTCGGTGGCATTAAATGGCTTGCCAATGTCACAAGGTGAGTCGTTGACACAAATTGCAATGCAGATGTCCTGACAAGTCAGTAGGCTTTCTCTTCTACCTTCCACTAAACTTCTAAAATAACCCTATGGATTTAAAAAATATATAATCGCCACTTGTATGCAAGCCCCAGAAAATTCCCAGGCTGCTGAAAGGGGTCTATTTTGGTGATGCAAGTGAATATCGAGCTGCTGATTTTGAGCGAAAGCAGCCAATGCAAATAAGCATGATATATTCATATATTCATCCATTTGAAAGAAATCTGATGGCAAGAATTTGCTCTAACAAAGCAGATTCTCGGATGTGCCAGCATCTGTACAAATACGTGTCATTCTCTGCAACCTCCATGCGCAGGGGAGGGCCACAGATTCCCTGAACAGGAAGATGGCACAGAGTCTTAGAGGTCATTTTATCAACCCCATTTTCCAGGGGGAAGAAAGCAGATTCACAGAGCGGTGCCTTGCCCCACATCACACCGTTAAAGGTGTCATACCCCAGAGCTTCAGACACCACAGTCGGTTCAGAGAGAGGCTTCTGAGACTCTGGATGGTTCCAAGTCACGAAAGCAGCACTAAATCAGGCTCTGCGCAGTATTTAAGCAGATGAGCGCAATAAGACCTCTTAGCAGGATTTAGAGCAACAAAAGACTGGAATCAAAGTCTTGCGGCTTGTGTAAGGTTGTTCTTCTGACAGTGGGTCTCTCCAGAGTGCGGGCTCCCTTGGAAGTCACTTTCAACTCGGCTTCACCCTTGAACCTCAGCCTGGGAGTGTGAAGCCAGGATTGCTGGCTGCCTGGTGTGGTGTGATGGTGGGGACAGGGTTTGGCTCAGGGCTCCCCTGTGCTTTCCACATCGCCTCAGTTACCGGCCAGGGCCCAGTGTGAGGCCCAGGAAACCACGCCAAAACAAGCCCAAGTGATGGTGCAGAGGGCTATGGTATTTATTCAGGGGCTTTCTCAGAAGGCTTTCCAAATGTTCCATTGGGAGGTTTATTTTCAAACCTCAGTCCAAGACCAAACCACTTACGGTTATGTCAGCCTCTTTGCCCAAGGTGTCTCTGAGCTGCTTTCAGCAGGCCTCTAAAAGAATCCCGGAGGCCTCTAAAAGAATCTCAGAGACTTGGACCGTGCCTCTGAAAGAATGGCCTGACACCAGCGTCACTCAGAAACTTTCCCTTATGTCTTGGAGGGAAGGATGTAAACAGACAAAATTCTGGGAGGGGTTGCCGCCATCGTGGGGCAGATGCTGCGGGCGCTGCTCCGAACCCCCTTGGGTCCAAGGCCCACAGCCTCCTGGCGGCCCCCAGGGCTGTCCGCTGCCAGACCCTGGCTGAGTCCCTCCCCTGAAGTTGCCTTTTGATACAGGTGGTTGCCCCCCTTGAGATTAGAACTCCTTCCTCAGAAAAATCTGCATCTGATGATGTAGGGGCAAAAAGGAATGACCCCTAGCTTCATTCAGGACATCTTTGCAGGGGCCTCCCCAACTCCGATTAGTTGGGGTCTCTGTGCTGCTCCATCAACGTGCAGGTTCGCCCTCTGCCTGGACACCCATCCTGCTCGCCGTTACGATGGTGCCCCCAAGCACCCCCACCAGAGTGCTACATTCGTTAGCAGTGATGAACCTGCTCCAACCCGTCATCCTCATCCCAAGTCCACAGCACACCGCAGGGCTCATGCTTGGTGTTGTGCACTCTGCGAGTTTCAATCGATGTACAATGACACGTGTCCATCATTATAGTAGCATTTGGAGAAGTTTCACTGCCCTAAAGATCCTGTGTTTTGTTTGTGCTACTGCCTATACCCCCTTCCCTGCTCGCTCACTGGCCGCCACTGATCTTTCCATTGTCTCCACAGTGAGCTCCATTCTCATCTTTTTATCCCAATAAATGAGCTATCCAAGGTCATCCTGGGTGAGCTGCGGCCAGTGCAGACGGACCCTGCTACCTGCGGTCTGTAAGGTGGCTTCACGCCACATGCACAAAGATAGGTGCCACCATTGGATGACATTTTGGCAGCCAAAGGGAACTTGTGACTGCCATCGGTAAGCATGACAGCCAAGCATGTGGTCCCTGGGGAAAGCCCTTCACATGGGTCTTTCCTTGCTGCATTTATATTTAGCTCAAATGCCAAACTGCAGTTGTTTTCCTCAGCGACAGGCACCAAACAATAACCAAAAAGAATAAGGAATCATTGTGACCTTTCTTCCCTGTGGGACGTGTAGTCTGTCCTCAAATTTGGGACTGCACTCTCAACAACCAGCTCTCCCATGCCCGCCCATGAGATGTACACCCATATTTATTGTATCAAAGGAGTTTCAAAAGGAAAGGACTTGAATTCTTGTTCTATGGCTTTTAAACAATGTTTCTATGTTCATTTTTAGTTGAGAAATATTTCAGGGGGTGCCTGGGGTGGCTCAGTCAGTTAAGCATCTGCATTCCAATCCAGTAGTGATCCCAGAGTGCTGGGATCAAGCCCCGCTTCGGGCTCCTTGCTCAGTGGGGAGTCTGCTTCTCCTTCTCCCTCAGCCCCCCGGCTCATGCGTGCTCTCTCTCTCAAATAAATTAAATCTTAAAAAAGAAAAGAAAAGAAATATTTCAAACCTATAGAAGGGTGCAGAAAGCAAAATACACAGCTAATCTGCCTATCCACATTAAATAGCTGTTAACATTTTCTCATTTTTACTTACACGCCCTCGGAACAAAAGGGAAAAAAAAAACTATAGCGGGCCCCACACCCCTGCTCTTACTCTCTTCTTCCTCCCCCTGCAGAGGCATCTCTGCCTGAAGCTGCTATGTGGGATTCCCATGCCTGCTTCTGTTCTCTCCCTACCATTTGTGTGTCCGAAACATTTACTATCATTTCTGTGCCTTCAGAATTTACTGAAATGTCATCCTATTGTGTATATGATTTTGAGATTGGCTTTTTGTCAGGTACCATCTATTTTAGGTGGTTATTTGAACACAGCGTAGGCCTCGTTCATTCATTTAACAGCAGCCCGGGACACCACGGTGTTTTTGTCTCCCTGTGGATGAAAGTTAGTGGTTTGCTTTTGTGGTTGTTGCGGCGGTGAGCGTGCTCGTGCCCGCGCCTCCATGGGGTGAGCGTGCTCGTGCCCGCGTCTCCGTGCACGTGTATGTGGTTTCTTTAGCATAGGCACTTGGAAGCGGGATTACTAAGTGGCAAGGCGTGGACCTCCTCATGCTCCCGGGTATTGGCTAATTGCTCTCCCAAGTGGCTGTACCGGCTCACATTCCTACCAGATCTGAAAGTCCTGGTTTCCTGCATCCTCACCATCCCTTGTGAAGCTTCCAAAATTTTCCAACAGGATAGGTGCGAAAGGCATTTAGTCGTCTTAATTTACGTTTCCTTGATGACTCATAAGCTTAAACCTTGGTCTATGTTTACAAGCCAGTTTTATGTGTGTATGTGTGTGAGGGAGGGAACAGGAGGGAAAGAGGAGGAGAGAGAAGGGGAGAGCCCCATGGGAAACAGGAGAGGAGGAAGGGAAGGGGACAGGAGAGGGACCCGGTTCCAATCCTTTGTTCCTCTGAAAAACTGGCTGACCCTTCGCTTATCCATTTGTAACTATGCTGCCTTTACTCTAAAGTATTTCAACTGCAAATACCTTCTGCTAAACTGTATCTAGTTTTTAAAATCATGTTTATGTTACCCTCTGTTATAAACGAGTTTAGGACTCTGACATAGTCAAATTCATCAATCTTAAGATTTGTGGGTATTGGTTCTTTAATAAATCTGCTCATAACTGCATTTGAGATAGTCTCCCATATTGTTTTCTAAAAATTCTAAATTTCTGCTCTTCACATTTAAATTTTTGTCCATCTGGAATTTACTTTTGCTTATGTGGTGAAGTAGAAATCTAATTTTATCTTTTCCAAATAGAAAGCTAAATGTTTCAGCACCTCACAAGGATAGTCCAGCTTTTCCCAGTGTTTGAAATGCCATTTCTGTCAAATACACATTTCCATGTACAAGGAGCTCACTCCCTTGACTCTCCAAACCATCCTGCTGGCCCATTAGCCTGTCCTTGCGCCACGCTGTCCTGTGAACATTATTACAGCTAATGGCAATATTTAGCGGCTGGTGCACTGACTCACCTCATTCTTTGTCCTCACATTTATTCATTTGTTTTCTGGTTTTAATGAGATACAACAGACAAATAACACTTCTAAGTCTAAAGTGTACAATGTGATGATTTGATATATTCATATACTGTGAACAATTAACATAATAATGTTCGTTTACACACCTCAGCAGTTACCATTTGTGTGTGTGTGTTGAAGACATTTAAGATTTCCTCTTAGCAAATTCCAAGTATGCAATAAAGTATTGTTGTCTATAGATTCAAATTTATTCTGACTTTCTTTAGTTCTTACCTTTCCAAAATTTTAGGCTTAGCTAATTGATTGCCTGTGAAAAACGCTATCAAATTGATAAAGGAAATGTGTCTAATGGAATAATTTGGTAACTTTTTGCCATTTGTAAAATTGAGTCTTCCCAGTGAGAAATGTGGTACATCTTTCAACCTAGGCCTTCTTGATAAATTATGCATTTATATTATTTAATATAGATTTATACTTCTACCTGTAAAGATTTTACTTGTTTTTATTAGCTATCTTAGGAGGTTTTCATAACTCTTGCTACAACTGTAAATAGTGTCTTTTTTAAAAATTATATTTTCTAATAATTTATTGCAGGTGTTCGGAAACCATTTTTAAAAATCAGTTTTAAATGAGGCAACTTGTGTATTTCCTTATTTCTTCTAATAGTTGCTGATTACTTCTCTTCTCTTGGATTTTTAAAAATAGATAATCACAGCATCCATAAATAATGATACTTCCATACTTCAATTTTGAATATTCATTTTATTTCTTTTTCTTGTCATTACTTCATTGGCTAAGACTTACAAAGCAATTTTGAGTAAGGGCTGTTGATATTAGTCATCCTTGCCTTGTTCCTGAACTTCAGTGAAATTAAACTTCAGTGAAATTTTAGAGATGCATTGAGTATGACTTTAACTGTAGATGGATAGTAGACAAATTTTATTGGGTTGTTCTTATTTCTGGTATGCTAAAAGAATTGGTTATAAATGGGTATCAAATTTTATCAAATGAATTTTTTGCATCTTTTAAGGTAATTACATGTTTTTTCTTTATCGTGTATGTGGCAAATTATTTGCAACCCTACTAGATGCAGTGTGCCAATGTTTGTTTCAAAACTTTATGTATTTCTTCATAAATGAAATTCATCCATAGTTTCCTTTTTTGTAATGTCTTTTCCAGTTTTTGTTGTCAAGGTTATATAATGAGTTGTAAAGTTTTCTCCCTTTTTCTTGTTTCTGGAACAGATTGCATAAGATAGGAATTGAATTTCCCTTGAAAGCTGAGAAAAACCTGCCTGTAAATCTCTCTGAGCTGTGCATTCTTTTTGTGAATAGATTTTGAGTTACTGATTAATTATTTTATTTTTAAATTTTTAAAAAGATTTTTATTGTTATTTATTTATCTGACAGAGAGAGAGAGAGGGAGAAAGCATAAGCAGGGGGAGCGGCAGGGAGGGAGAGGGAGAAGCGGACTCCCGCTGAGCAGGAAGCCCAATTTTGGGCTCCATCCCAGGACCCTGGGATCATGACCAGAGCTGAAGGCAGGTACTTAACTGACTGAGCCACCCAGGCGCCCCTGATTAAGTATTTTAAAGGCCATAAATCTATTCAGCTATTTCTTTTTGAACTGCATTTTCTTGGAGTGTTTCCATTTTATCTAAAATTTCAGTATTGCAACAAAGTCATACATAGCCTCATGACTTTGTGAATGTATATTGTATCCATAATTACATCTTTTTCTTTCCCAGTGCAGCTCATTTGTACCATCTTCCTTTTTCTGCTCTTTTGCCTTTCTCTCTCTCTCTCTTTTTTAAAAGATTTATTTACTTATTTGAGAACGAGAGAGAGCAAATGGAAGGAGGAGCAGAGAGGCTTGGGAGGGAGGAAGAATCCTCAAGCAGACTCTCTGCTGAGCACAGAGCCCCTCAAGGGGCTCAATCCCAGGATATGAGATCATGACCTGAGCCAAAATCAAGAGTCAGCAACTTAACCAACTGAGCCACCCAGCTGCCCCTCTTTTGCCTTTGTTAATCATTTCAGTTGTCTTCTATTTCATTCATTTTGCCGTTAATCTGTATCTTTTTTCCTTCCCTTTTTCCTTTGTCTTTTCTTGGGCTCTCATTGGTATTTTTTTCTAGCTTCTTTAATTTAGATGCGTTCATTCATCCTCAAAATTTCTTCTTTTTTGGGTGTATGTGCATGTGTGTATGCCTACCCGTCATTTCCTCTCCAAAGCACTGCGTTAGTCACGTCTCACAATTGTGATATGCACTTTTTCCCTCCTCATTCAGCTCTAGATATTTTTAAATTTCCATTATCATTTCTATTTTGACTCATTAATAATTCAGAAATGTTTTTATATTTCCAAAGATATGGTTCCTTTTCTGTAGTTACATTTGTAATTTGCTTCCAATTTAATGGCCTTTTGGAAGGGGCTGTGATCTGTAGGATATTGATTCATGTGTTACTTTTAGATACTTGCTTTGTGGCCAAGTGTGTGGTCATTCAATAATAAGTACAATGCGTACTCGCTAATTGTTAGATACAGGAAATTCTTATATTCAAGTTCTTAAATGTGTTGCTTTAATCATTTGTATGTTTACTAATTATTTGGTTTGCTTAATCTCCTTAATATGGAGCATTGCGTTAAACTAGCTCCTTACGATTGTGAATTTCTTCATTTTTTTGTGATTCTGGTCATTTGTCTTTCATAAATTTTAAGACTACATTCTTAAAAGTTGGCGACTTCAGAATTTTTAAGTCCTTTTGGTGGTTAGTTTCTGGCCTAGCTGTAAGATGATTCTTTCTTTGCTCTACTTCTCCTTCTTAGAACTAAAACACAGCCAGGACTTTTGGCCATCATTGTCCATACCACATCCCCACTGCTCTTGCATTAAGATTTATAACCTTCTTTTGAGACACAGGTTTTCCTAAACTTTTCTGAGATTTGCAACCATCGCAAGATCATCTCTAACCCCTGCGCCTCCTTTCCTGATGTGGACTATGTTGGGGGAGCATTTCCCCTAATTTTATGATTCAACTTTTAGCTGTCTCCTGGTGTTGCTAAAATTGAAGACTGAATTTTATTTTCCATTCCTCTTGTTGCTTTTGGATGCTTTCCAGGCAATCCCAATTTTTACTGCCATCTTCACACTGACATTTTTACATGGTGAAGCCTAAGGTTAATCAACATCTTTACTTGTCTCCTGAACATTACCTTACCCATATCCATTTGATCATTCTTTCTCATACCATGTGCTCTCCTTGTCTACTATTTTAGGTACACCTTGGGATTCTGATCCCAAACAGATCATCATTATATCGTTCTGTGATCAGTGCTCATTTAGATTTGCCCGTGTCTTTCTTTCTCTGTCTCTCCATGAGACTTTTCTTCTTGCTTCTCATGGCTTCTCCCAGAGACGTAGAGCTTCTGGAATTCTTTCCATGGGGGGCTGCGAATTGTAGATTATTTCGATCTTTGCTTGCCTATTGATGTCTCTAGCTTACTTTCACTTTTGAATTTTACTTTAGCTGAGAATAGAATTCTAAAGTGTCCATTATTTTCTCCGAAGGTATTGTTTCATTACCAGTGTCTATTATGCTACTAAGAAATTAGCTGGCAGTTTAAGTAATAATAGCAAAAACCAAAAAATCTGGCTACTTCACAAAGACATGAGGATATAAATGAGAACAACTTGGAGGAAGGCTAAGTCACGATCTTCATTTTTCAACCCCACTTTTCAATTACACATGCTTTGTTTAAATTCGACTATTATATTTTTATTTCCCCTGATGTCAATCAATTATTCCTACAAACTCTTTGGAATCTGTTGCACGTTTACATATTTAACACATATGTTCAACCCATGAAAACTCTTCCTTTGAAAGAGCTGTAAACAGGTCTGAAATTTCTGTTTCCAAATTTTGTTTTTGTTCTTTTTCTGTACATGTGCAGCTATGAGATGTTTTTCTTTTCATAGGTGACACCCTTACATTGTTTTGGTGACAAAAAAAATCACCTAATTATGGGAAATGTCTTGACATCCCTAACAGCTGGAACCACTCTTGCTAGCTGTCTGTGTCACTTCAGGCAAAACACTTCCATTCTCTGCACCCCCCCCCCATTCCCCCAGCCCCTGAGGGGCTCCAGCACATTCCTAATCCACCCTGGATGGGGCTGGTAGAAAATCCAGGCCTTTGGGTAGAGTGGTTCCTTAAGTCCAAGTGCTAATCTCCATGGATTTCCAACATAGCATTTTAAAAAAGCAAGGGGAAGAAGCATGTCTAAAATGTGATTCCTTTTGTATGAATTTTTTTAAAAAGATAGATAGTTGGTAGTATAATACAAATAATTCTGAGGCAAGGAGAATCAGTGGTTAATTGCTTACAGTGGTAAACAGTTATGGAAAGAGAAACTAGGGAGTGGAAAACCGCTCTTTCTTTAGCACTTTTTTGAAGTATTTAAATCACGTAACTCAGCAGATATTATATACATAGGTGTATTTTGTATATTTATGAGTATATGTGTATGCTTGAGTATATTACATAATACATATACTGTCTATGTGATATTGAGATCATATATGTAATATATACTATATATTATATATAACAGAAAATTATATATTATATGATAATATATATTACATATAACAGGAGTTCAGAAAACTACTGTTACATGTATAATTTATATAATTCTATATAATATACAATGAAAAAATATATATTTGTGTAAGTGCATGTGTTTACATACATATATATTAACAGCAGGAATATTCTGAGCAAGAAGACTATACACTACCATTCTTTTTGGCTTATTTTCTTCTTTATACTTTTCTGTTGATAAAACTTAAAGGAAAAAAATGCAGAAAATAAAAGGCCTCAAGTAATCCCTGTGCTAGCTTGCTAGGGTTGCCTTCACAAAATACCCCAAGTTAGGTGTTCAAATGACAGAAATTGAGTGTCTAACACTTCCAGAGGTTCTAAGTGTGACACGGAGGTTGGCTCTGCAGGAAGGGTCTGTTCCGGGCCCCTCTCTTTGGCTTGTGGACAGCTGCCTTCATCTTGGGTTTTTTCACATCATATTCTTTTTTTTTTTTTTTTTTTTGACAGACAGAGATCACAAGGAGGCAGAGAGGCAGGCAGAGAGAGAGGGAGGAGGAAGCAGGCTCCCCACTGAGCAGAGAGCCCGACAAAGGGCTCGATCCCAGGACCCTGGGATCATGACCTGAGCCGAAGGCAGAGACTTTAACCCACTGAGCCACCCAGGCGCCCCTTCACATCATCTTCTTCTAGGTGTGTCTCTGTATCCAAATTTCCCTTTTTAATAGTTCATTAATCACATTGGATTAGGGCCCACCTTAAAATACCTCACTTCACTTGATTACCTCTGTACAGACTATCTCCAGATGAGGTCTTGTTCTGAGGTACTGGAGGTTAGGATTCCAACACATCTTTTTTTGGGAGGGGGCATAATTGAACCATAACTGTACTTAATATGATAGGAATTCACAGAAGTGGAGAAAATAAAGAAAGCCAATGGAGACACTTTCTGCAGGAGGTGACATTAGACTGCATTCTTTTTTTTTTTTTTAAAGATTTTATTTAGTATTTATTGGACAGACAGAGATCACAAGTAGGCAGAGAGGCAGGCAGAGAGAGGGGAGGAAGCAGGCTCCCTGCTGAGCAGAGAGTCCGATGTGGGGCTCGATCCCAGGACCCTGAGATCATGACCTGAGCCGAAGGCAGAGGCCTTAACCCACTGAGCCAAACAGGCGCCCCTAGACCGCATTCTTAAAGGATAAATCATCCTCTGTCCTTTGACAGGGAGAAGGAGTGGATTTCACACTCTCCTCCCCTCTTTCGCTGGAACGAGATGGGGAAATGAATGTTGGGAATGAGGATGACAAATGAGCAGGACATTCATGAGGTCCATATGCCTAGAAATAAATGTTCCATTCCATGTGGTGAACATAAACTGGGATTGTACTGATGAGGCCAGAGTGAGGGAGGAGAGCTAAGTGGAACTCAAGGAAGAACTTGCCAATACCCAGAGTTATCCTCTAACGGAAATGGGCTACTCCACAGGTGAGGGCATGCCTGGGGGAAATTGAGGCAGAAGCTATAGAAGGGTTCTTACAGGTAGGCAGCTGGATTCAACCAATTCCAGTCTTCCTGTGAAGCCCCGGCCAGCATATGTGTGCAGGGAGAAGTTTGTGAGTAGAGTGGGAAGGGGGGAGGGTTATAAATGAGAACATTCCCACTGGGGGAGAAAGGAGACCCCAAACATGAGAAGGAAAGCTCCTTTTGAAAACCTGAATCAGAGACAACAGGGGGGACAGGGGGAGGAGAGGGAGGAGACACTTACTCCAGCGGGGAGGGTCAGACTTGCCAGAGCCACACATCACAGCCAAATTTTCTCAGAGCCACAAAGTCCAGGCCCAAAACATGGGGTCAAGAGTATGAGAATTTTGGCCCAAGATGAATGAATCTGGTTTCCCCAGCTGCCTCCACTCTGGAAATATGTATGTTGAAAGAATGTGAGCACCTGAGACTATTTCTAGTTCCAGCTGCTCTTCGGTATTAATAAAGGTCTAATTGCTAAAACCTTGTGCAGAGGACATGGGGTTCATTTTCCTGACACATGGAAAGTGTGGTTTGGAGGCCGAGCTGTCAGACCCAAATCACCTCCAGACCCGGCCTATGGCAAGCATGTTTCATCCCCGGGCAGGACTTGGGAAGCTTGGTCGATAGCCTCTTTACAGCTATTTGTATCCAAACAGGGGAGCCGCCGTGACAGGTTGGAATTCCTTTCGAAGAAGTGTGGCACCAAGATTCCTTCCAGCCCATTTCCCAGGTAACAGGGTATGGAGAACGACCCCCACATTGTCATGCCTGCCAATGACGGAGCCCCTTGTCCAGCATTCAGATCAAGTTTATGAGGTGTCCCCCAGCTCTCACCAGGTAGCTCAAGAAAGAAGACCACCACCACATAACTCAGAGGCTCTCTGAGGGCAGGCTTCCTCTGTAAAAGGAGGGGGGGTGAGGGCGCTCGGGGCTGCAGCCCTGTTCTTGGCCTCTCTTTGGGGAGAGACACAAAGAGGCCCCGTGGGGGTGAGGGGAAGCTCCACCCTCCCTTTCCCCACCCACAAATACTGGTTGCTGTATCCCCTCCAAATCTAAACATAATTGACTCACTTTTTGCTTCATGGAAGCGCAATCTGTATTCACAAAAGCTACTCAAATGTTGTCCCAAACATCAAAGATCGAAGTCCATGCATTTGTACTTGAACGCTAGTTCCAATTTTTTAAGGGAATCCCCCTCCCTAAGTTCACTCACTTTTAATTCATCTTTCCGGCTTGTGAGCAGAGTTCCCAGATCAGTCTTCATTCCTTATTGGGCTTTTCATGCACAATGTTGGAGTACATTAAATGACCCTTGTGAGAAGTTCCAGGAAACTATGCCTTGCTGATTTATGGGCCTGCCTCCCAGAAACCCGAGTTTTAAGAAACCCTGGATGCTGACAGGCAGTGCAACATAGTGACTAAGTGCCTAGACTCCACAGTCAGACTCCCTGGGCTTCAACACTGGTCCCACCATTTACACTTCATGTGACCTTGGGCAAGTGTCCTTGGTTTTCTTATATGTAAAGTAGGAAAAATGATAGTAATTATGCAGAGGACAGTTGTGACAAGTAAGTTATCATGTGTAAAGTGCTTTACAATCGATGCCAGCCATTATTACTGCTTCCACAGAAAGAGTGCTGTTGGAGCAAGTTAAGAGTGGGGTCCCAGGAGACCCAATGAAAAAACGCAAGATTTGCACGGATGCTCCTCATAGGGTCATGCTGTGTGCTGTGTCACCCATGTGGAGTGGGCATGACATGGTTCCACAGGAAAACCAAGTACGGTTTGTATTATTGGAGGAGTGGGTGTTTGCTAATGCTCAACACCCTGAAAGAGGCCATTTAGCTTGAGGAGTCCTGGCCCACTTAGCCAGAGGCAGACCAAGGAGGCACAGTAAGCCCAGCAAAGACCCAGTGCAGATGGAGAGAGGCTGTCCCTTGGTGAAGTGGGCAGCAGGAATTTTGCACAATGTTCTTTGGGGGTTCGGCAGAGCTTAAATCTGTGCAGTAGCCAGCAGGGACAGCTAGAACAGTTAGGGATGAAGAATGTGCTTTACAAGCGAGCCTAGGGGAACGGCAGACAACTGGTGTGGTTCCCAGGTCAGGCAGGGGATTAGTTTACAGCCTGGATGATGAAAGAGGATTTAAATATGGTCTGTGCTGAGACATCTGCTTGGAAGAGGCTCTCGTGCTCACCAGAGGGGTGCAGCGCTAAGCCCCTCAGCCCTCGTCTGGAATCCCAACCGCCTGTCCTCTCTGGAATCACCTGGGGGGAGCTACCTCGCTCAGCATTATGGCCCTTCCCAGGACAGCCTGATCCAGTGACCAGCCAACACAGAGTTACAAAGGCCTGGGCCTTGTGCCCCAGCTCAGGACAGCCCTGAAGTTATCTTGTCTTCAGAAACTCCCCGCACCCCCCAAAGTCAGCTAAGTCTGCTCGGGATACTGCGCGGAGGCTTAACCCTTCACTCTGTCCAATCCTGCTTCTCGCCATAGATGTGGACCCCAAGAGCAGCCCCTCAGGGTTGCCTCCCATGGTAACCACCACCTCAGAATCTCCTTCCCTGCAGAGCCCTGATTTCCCCCCTCATGACCCACGGATCCCTCTCGTTTCCTAGCCTGTCATTTGGGGCCATGTGACAGGATCCTGGCCAACAGGAAGTAGGCTGAGTGGAGGGGCCCAGGGTCTCCCAGTGCCCTCAGAGGCCACACATGTGAGGGGGCACAGACACCACTTGGAGGAAACTTGCAAGTGTGGCAAATAAGACTTTGTCACATTAGAGCTCTGAGATTTTGGATTTGTTTTTGTGGGTGTATTTCCTTCCCTTTCCTTTTTTTTTTTTTTTTTTAGATTTTTTTTTTTTTATTTGACGGTGTTTCCAGGGAGGCAGGGAGGCGGGCAGGGGGGGGGGGGGGGAAGAAGGCTCCCTGCTGAGCAGAGAGCCCGATTCGGGGCTCAATCCCAGGACACCTGAGCCGAAGGCAGAGGCCTTAACCCAGGTGCCACTGTATTTGTTTTCTTAACAAACCCTATCTTACCTTGTCTTAGCTAACATATCAGCCCTACTTCTTAAAAACTTTTCTAATTCCAGAGAGAGAAGGAACTACAAGTTAATATCCGAACACACTGTGAAATATTTGTTGCTTGTTTTACATCTACTTAAGTTAACCCTTAGAGAAGCATAACATAATTAGTCTCACATTGTAGATTTAGCTATTCTCAGTACTAATACTGCTAATGCATCCTTTTGTTGTGTTTATGAATTTTGCATATTCTCAGTGGCAGTATTTCTGGGGAATCCTTGTGTGTGTGTGTATTTCCCAGGGCCCAAGCTAAATAAACCATTTAGGCATTTTGACAAATAAATCTAACCCAAGCGCCTCCAACTGAGGATTGCGGTCAATATTCTGGCGGCCTAAATAGAAAAACCAAGTAAATGTAAATAAATATATGTGCACATACTGATTGATTCTTTTAACCAGATTCTTTTAACTAACTAAGCAGCTAGTATGTGTATCATGGGCTTGGAAGCTTGCTACCTAGTAAAGTCTTCCTAGTCTCAAGGCACTTATTGGTCAGTGGGAGAGGCAGACCTGTGCCCAACTGCCTTTGGGGTTCAGTGCAGTAAGGACGTGTCAGGGCGCACTGGGGGCCAGAGGGAAGGAAGGGATACTCAGCTCTGCCTGTGGAGGGCCAGGGAAGGCAGCAAACACACAGCTGACTCTTAAGGTACAACTTGATTGAAGAACTGGGGTTCATCTGGCCCATGAAGTGAGGTTGGGGAAGGAATTCCAGGCAGAGACCATAGAAACAGTGAGATGTATCTGGGACGCGACCCAGCTAGAGAGTTGACCTGGCAAGTGTGACAGGGCCATGGAAGGCAAGAGATGAGATCAGAAAGAAAGCACAGGCCAGATTCTGGGAGGTCGATATGCAATGCTGTGGGACTTGGCCTTTTCCATTTATTCTTTCTTTTATTGCCAAGTTTGTTTGACCCGCTTAATTGTTGCTGTTCTGGGCTCTCGTGCAGACACAATTTTATTCTGAGGGGTAGGGTTTGTGGAATCATAATCTTCAGGCATCATTAAAACTGATTTCCCATGGTTCATACCAGTAAAAATAAGATCCCAGCAGTACATCAGACAGTGGAATATTATTCAGTGCTAAAAAGAAATGAGCTATCAAACCGGGAAAAGACATGGAGGAAACTTAAATGCATATTACTAAGTGAAAGAAGCCAGTCTGAAAAGACTGCATACCATATGATTCCGACTACATGACATTCTGGAAAAGGCAAAACTATGGAGACAGCAAAAAGATCAGTGGTTGCCAGGGGCTGGATGTAGGGAGGGACAACTAGGATTTTTAGGGCAGTGAAACTACTCCATATGATACTATAATGATGGCTACATTGGTCCAAACTCACAGAAGATACACCGCCCAAAATGGTCCCTAGTGTAAACTGTGGACTTTGGCTGATTATGATGTGTCAGCATGGATTCATCAATTGTAACAAATGTTCTCTCTGGTTAGGAGGGTTAATGATGGGGGGAGACTGTGCATGCGTGGTATCAGGAGGTGTACGGGCAATTTCTGTATCTTCCTCTCAATTTTGCTGTGTACCTAAAACTGCTCTAAGAAATAAACTATATTAATAAAAGAAAAAACCCTCTTCGAAGCACATGTCACAGAGCTATTCTCACCTGGTACCTGTCCTTGGCTCCAAGAGGCAGAGTCCACCTCACACCTGCCCCTAGGAAGTTCAGGCCCAGCTGCCAAGTGGCTTTGAGGGGGAAAACACTTCTCTGCCCCTCCCGGTTCAGGCCTGCTTCCCAGACAGGGGGCAGTCCTGCTGCCCTCAAGAGCTACTCTCCTGCCTCTGTAGTAATAGCATCCCCATTCGTTTAGGGTGGCAAAGTGCCCAGGCAAGAGACTTTCTCAGCCCTCAGCCAGCTTTGGAACTGTTCAGGACACTTCAGAAACACTATTTAAAAGAGAATCAGCTGGGAGGCCTTTCCCTAAAACACGTATACTCACACACACACGCTTTTTCCTTCCTTTTCCATTTTTCTTCTTTTGAGGATCTGATGTAAATATGATTGCTAGAGCTCCAGCAGCCATCTTGTGACCCTAAGAACAGAAGTTGTTCACTAAGGTAAAGTAAGCAGAAAAATAGAAGGAAGCCTGAGTCCTTGGGGACCAAGGAGCTAGCCTAACAGCTCTGACTGCCAACTTCAAGATTTTATTTCAGAAAGAGAAACAACTGCATATGTGTTTAACCCATCTTCAATTGGGGGTTTAACCTAATCTTGATATAATTGGTTTTTCTTGGGATGATTGACAGGAGAGTTTCTCCTTTCTTAAGGAATGATCCCAACCCCTACCACTAGGGGGTGGCCTTGCCCTATATGCCTCAACCTAACAATTACATATTTAAGAGAATTAGGTCTTAACAATTGCATGTGACAGCTATGGCCCAGTTAGACCTGAGCTGTGCCGGGCTCTGTCCAATTCCTCTAGCATGAGATTTGGATCTCATGTTTTTCCTCTGTTTTCTCTGTCCAGATCCTCGGCTTCTAGAAACAATCCCTAGAACCAAACAGAACAGAGAAGCAAGTCTGACTCAACGGGAATGTAACAATTTTCTACTTCTAAATGGAAAAAGGAACTTCTAGTCCAAACACCATTCAGGTTGGTGATAACTTTACACTTTTCAACAAGGAGTAATGGGTAGATGCTTGCTTTACATTTGTGTAAATATTGTAAATGATTAACCAGCAGCTGGTAGTTCTAATAAGGAAGATTGTAGCCTAAAGGATTATTGAATCTCGACTTCCTGCGAGGTGGAAAACTGCCTGCAGCATTTAAGCGACTCTTTTTCAGTTTACATTCACGGAAGTTTCAAAAATCTCCAGGCAGAGCATTTTAGTCATTAATAATCTGTGAGGAGAGTAATTTATCTAACTCTCACTCTGGCTAAGGGCAAACTGCTTTCTCAAAATGAAAGTACAGTCCTCATGCTATAAAAAACCCGCTCACGACTAACCAACAAGGGACCCTGTGGTGTGAGGGGTGGTTGCAACACCAAAGCCTTCTGACAGGTTCAGATCACATGGCCTTGCTGTCTCAGCACTGTCCTGGTCTAGCTCCAGCTTCACCCCAATACTGTTGGGTGAAGATGTGGGGGATTTCACTGGAGAACTAATAATGCTAAATATCTCCTCTCAATTTCCTTACTGGGCTGCTGTGTTCGGTACAAACAAGCAAAGAAAAAAATGTGTCTGCAGCGTTGAGAAATAGTCTCTTCATTCTCTCCCATCTCCGAGAAGATGTAGAAAGTCTTCATAGGTAATAAGATCAGTGATGGTTGTGCAATCTCAAAGCGGGAAGAAGGACTGAAACCCCCTGCTTCCTCACAGGGACAGAATCAGGTGTCTGCTCCCTTCGGGGATCCCCCAGGGGTTGGGTTGTGCAAAGAAACACACAGGATGCCCTATTACATTAGCAGGCTTGGTGCCATCTTTGGGACACACTCATACTAAAACATTATTCAGGGTTTATCTGAAATTCAAAGTTAATTGAGTGTTCTGGATTTTACTTGGCAATCCTACTTGGCGGGAAAGAATCTGCCCCTGGTGGGAGGCCAGGGGAGAGCAGTAAAAAAACGAGCAGATTCTAGAATCTATCAAGGGGATTGCCCCAGGGAATGTCACTGATTACAAACAAAACAGCCACAAACCACTGGGCCCGTGGGCAGGTTTCCCAGAGCAGCTGATGTCCTCTTGTGATGTATGTTTACAAAGTCTCAGATGCCCTCCTGCTCTGGGTATATTGAGAGCTCTGGGTATATTGAGTTGGGGGTGCTGAACACCTGGCGAGCCAACAACCACTGAGGAGGGGGCTTGAGATACCTACTCAAGCTCCTCGCCCCCGAGCTTACGTGTTCTGCACTTTCACATGTAGATCTATGTTGGGCTGGAATACCATGAGGTGTCTCCGTAGAGACAAAGCTGTTGGTTGTTACCAGGATGCCCCAGCAACACTATTGTCTCAGAAGGCGACTTGTCCAAACCGTGAGATACGGAAAACGCTTGGTACCTGTTCCTTGAGTTTGCCCACTCTGCGGTGCTCCTTCCCCAGCTCTGTCTGTCATCTATTGTCCCAATGTCTGGCTTACTCAGAACACCCAATCAGAATCCACCTGCTGAAGAAATGTGAAGATAGGTGGGCACCTTCTCCTGTGGGCCCAGCGAGAATGTAGGTGGGCAGTGCTCCATTTTCTGCCTTTTTGGTCTCCACATCACACTTTGCAGACATAAATACATGACCATATTGAACAGTGAGTCAGTCTCAGAAGGGAATTACAGGCAAGGATCCTTTCCTTCATTCGAATTCCCTTCTGGCATTGAGCCCTGCATCCAGTAAGGCCAAAGGTCTCACCACCTGTAAGTTTGCTGAGTTTCACAAGGAGGTACCTGAAGGCTTTGGTGTCTCTCTCTTGGGTGAGGTCCTCTGCCTGCTTCTCGCCCACTGCTGCTTAGCTATCCCTCAGGTTGTAAGCCCTCCCAAGTACTTGGTTCCTTAGCTCTGGTCTGAATCTTTACCCATCTTCCCTACAAAATCCCATCCTTATCTACAGTAAGAGGTCTCCCTCCCTAGGTTCTTCTTTCCTTCTCATGCAGAATCCCAAGTCCCTTTTTCAGTCTAAAGTTGCAGAGCTGGATGGTCAGAGAGGTCTGTAGCCACCAAATCTGGAAGGAAGGGAGAACGGAAGGAATGGAGGGAGGAGGGAAGGAAAGAGGGAAGAAAGGGAGGAAAAGAAAAAAAAAAATCCCATCATCATCCTGGGGAGATGTGGATCCCTCTGGTCACAATTCCATCTCATTTCCCAGTATGAGCTCCAGGCATGCCAGCACCTTTAATCATGGTCATGTTAAATTGGGCACATACACTATCTCAGGGATAATGTGATCTGAATCCTCATTGAGAGAGACCTGTTTTTGCACTGGCAAGACAACCGAGCCCCATTACTGTGCAGAACAGACTTCCCACTAGGAGCCAAACAGCATGGAGAAAGGAACAAGGCCACCGGTTAACAGATGCTCCTTGAAAGGCCAGGAAGAACTCCAGACTACTGGATTAAATTATTTAGCTTCAACCTGTCTCCTTTGGGAGAAAGGGAATGGAGTGAGTTTGGCTGGCAGTTCTTCCCATTACTCAGACAGCAAATGTTCGCCAGGTCGTAACTGGGGACCTCGTTTTCTTTTTTCTTTAGAGCAGCTTCACGGACTTCAGTCTGCTTGAAATGACGAAGTCGTTGATATAGCGAGGCTACTGTAAGATTAGAGAGAGATTAGTCACTCAGTGTTAATCTTATTATTTCTACCTCACTTCCTTTTTGATCAGAATTCACAGGGTCTAATTGTCCCACCTTCGGATTTGTCTTTGTTCTTTCTATGATTCTTCGTCTCTAACCACTTGGTTTCCATGGTAGACTGGTTCTTGTCATAGATCTGGCTCTCTTGGACTTCCAGATCTTGACATGTACTGTCCTTTCCTGGAATAATCTTATCCCAGCCGCCCCCGCCCCCCATGCTTCTGACTTACTCGGCTCGACTCGGCTCGACTCGGCTCGGCTCACCCTTCCCATCTCAGAGTAAATGATATTTCCCTCTCGAGGCCACCAGATGCCCTTGGCAGCGCTTCTCAAACTGGTCTGCCTAAGAATCTGGAGATTTAAAAAGCCTAGAGAGCCTTTTAAAAAGAGAGGTTCCTTCTTCTGTTCTCTGCCCCCTTCACCAAATTCTAACTCAGTAGGTCTGGGATGTGGGTAATTAAACAAGTCCCCAGGTAATTTTGATTCTGCAGGCCACACAGTAGGAACCACTACCCCCAGGCTACATTAAATCTCCCAGCTCTGTGGTTCTGGAGCTTTCTCCATACACGTTATCAAAAGGCATTATCCTTAATATCACCTTAATGTCTCTCTTCCAGGATAGGCTAAAACACAAGAAGGCAGATCTCATCCATATTATTGGTTGCTGCATCCGCATCGATCAGCACCTGTGTCTTGGGGGCTGGTTGCTAGTTTACCTCAGCCCCGGGGTCAGTAGCTTCTTCCCACAATTATTAATAACTAGGTTGCCTCAACGTCCCATTTCCCTCTTCTAGACTGGCTTCCGGCATCTGTGAAACAATTCCCTGCATTAAATCTCCTCTGGTTGCAACACCTAGGATGGTTTCCATGTTCCTGATTATGCTGACCGTTACACATATTGGTTTAAAAAGCATCTCTTCAAATACATATGAGACTTAAGCATTCAGAGTAGTGTGAGTTCTCTCCATCACATTATTTTCCCTTTCTCATTAATGTTTCTTGTCATCAGACACTGATTGAACTTCTCATTTGTACCAGAGCCCATGCTTCCACCGTTGGTAAAAAGTAGAAAGAGACAGTGGGAATGGCGATGGGACACTTGAAGTGACTGAGATGGCAGAATGTTAAATGCTGTGGGAACCCCAGGGCAGGGCAGGGGACGCTAACCCCATCCAAGGCTGAGGAAACCGAGGAAGCCCTCCCCAGGCTGTCCTGCATGCACAATATTGTAGAAATACAGAAGAGGTAGAGACCAAGTAGAAGAAATGGAAGGCTTCACGGAAGAAGGGATGTTGCCTTGGATCTGGAAGGATGAACAGGAGCATGTGGGAGATCAGAATCCAGTGTTTCAATGAAAGAGAGTGCTGTGTGCCTCAGCATGGGGACATGGCATTCCTGGTGTGTGCTCAGGGACCTAGGCTACCAGGGAAATGGACTGGTTGGAAATGAGGTCCTTCAGGCCAATTATAAAGGACCTCGGGAGCCTGGTTGACAAGGACACATTTAGGCAACAGAGACCGACTGAAGGGTTTGAAGATGGGTAGAGGTTGATAAAATAGATTCACACTTGAGAACATTATGTCTGGAGAATAGAATTGAAGAGTAGAGACTGGCGGCAGCAGGGAGAGCAGTGACAAAGCTGAGGCAGAGGTTCGGGTGAAAGCTGATGAGAGTGTGTGACCCATGAGAAGCAGGTAGGGGTGGAGAGGAGCGAAGCAGTCCTGGGTCACTGGGCTGCATCCTCAAAACAGTTTCCGGTGAAATGCCAGAAAGCCTCCATTTGTTCCCAAAGGAAGCCTCAGAAATCTGCCTTTATTCATCTTTCTCAAAACTTTGCTGAAGTCTGTTTAACTGCTTTCAAATTCATACCCTAGCCGAGCAGTTTTTTTTTTTTTATCCTACCGAAGTCTTCTGAAAGGCATTCTGGGGAATAGGGAAAGGCTGTAAGGGAGAACGTGAGGACCCAAGCAGAGCGCGGGTCAACAGTCTAAGGACGTAGGGAAACCACATTCCGAAGAGGGAGAGGAAGGAAGCCTGGGGTAGAGAAGAGGAACAGACCTGAGTCTGAGAGAAGACACTGGGGGGACTTTTTTCTTCTTCTGACTGATGAGGGAGAGAGGAAAACTCTGGGAACAAACGATCAGGTGTTACAAAGGCAAACGCCTCTAGGAACCTGGCAGGTGAAATGAATGAGGCAGGCTTGGCTGAAGAACATGGAGGCACATGGTCCATGCAAAGGGCAAATACCCACGAGCTCCAGCCAATTGTTGTCATGTGGAAATGCAGCGTTGCCAGATCTTGTGATTTGTCAGCAGAAGCCAGAAGTCTAGATATTCCTGTAAAAGTACCCACTATCTTTAATGTGGGCGACTAATTCACATTTTTTCTAAACACCATGCTGGCCAAGTAAAGCACACCATGGCTGCATTGGGCCCTTGGGTGGCCAATTTGTAACCTCTGATCTAGGGGGAATGGCAGGGTTGGTCGTTGAATAAATCCCACCAGCCAAGGCAGATATGCAGCCCATTTCTGCTAGAACATAAACAAGTCATGAGCCAACAGCATTTCAAAAAAAAAAAAAAAAAAAACACAACTATTAAATCTACTGGCTAATTCTGGAAAGCCTGATACAGAAACTGGTCTTGCTTTGGTAAGAAGAATCTTAAGATGCTGAAGTAGAAGGAAGGAAATCCATAATCTCTGACATGGTCTCTAACACACCTTTAAAAAAATCAGAATTTAAGAGAATGATGCTTTGGAGGAGATCATGGTCTAACGTGTCTTTTAGGGCTTTAATGCTAACAATTATTGTTATTTCCATATATATCACAGACAGTATATAAAGAATTCCCATGAATCAGTAATAAGGCAATATCCCAACAGAACATGGATGAAGAATACGCACAGTTCACAGAAAAGGAAGTACTGGAAAAAATGCTTTGTTTTACTTTACTTATTCATGTAAGAAATCCAAATTATGACCATGTCTTTGACCTATAGTAGTGGAAAAAGTTAAAAGGAAATTTGGATAACACTTCCATACACTGGTGGTGGAATTATATATTTCACCGTGGCTGCTAAGGAGAGCAGATCAGTGGGATCCATTGAAGTTTAAAAATATGTATACCTCTTGACCCCAACATTTCTAAATACAATAATATTAATTAATTACATGATTTTATTCACACATTTGGGAAAGATATATAAACATATAAATATTCATTATAGCATTATTTATAATAGCAAAAAGTTGAAAACAAACAAAGTGTCCATCAATAAGGAAATAATGGACCATGAATGGGACACTGAAGCCCTATGCATACTGAAAGGGACACATCTGCATATTAAGGGAAAGAAGCACAGTTAAGTGTAAATTAGGGCACCTGGGTGGCTTAGTTGGTTAAGCCTCTGCCTTTAGCTCTGGTCATGATTTCAGGGTCCTGGGATCAAGCCCTGCATCGGGCTTTCTGCTGAGCCGGGACCCTGCTTCTCCCTCTGTCTGCTGCTCTGCCCACTTGTGATCTCTCTCTCTGTCAAATAAATAAAATCTTTAAGAAAAAAATTGTAAATCGTATAATAACATTTGGGATTGTGTAAATATGTACTTATATATGTATAAAATGTCTTCAGAAAGTTCAAGAAGTATTTTTTTTTAATTTAATTTTATTTTTTCAATGTCCCAAAGTTCATTTTTAATGCACCACACCCAGTGCTCAATGTAATACATGCCCTCCTTAATACCCACCGCAAGGCTCACCCACCCCCTCACCCCCACTCCCTTCCAAAACCCTTTGTTTGTTTCTCAGAGTCCACAGTCTCTCATGGTTCATCTCCCCTTCTGATTTCCCCTAATTCACTTTTCCTTTCCTTCTCCTAATGTCCCCCATGTTCCTCGTTATGCTCCACAAGTTAGTGATACCATATGATAATTGACTCTCTCTGCTTGACTTATTTTACTTAGCAGAATCTCCTCCAGTCCCGTCCATGTTGATACAAAAGTTGGGTATTCATCCTTTCTGATGGAAGTGTAATACTCCATTGTATGTATGAACCGTATCTTCTTTATCCATTTGTCATTTGAAGGGCATCTTGGCTCTTTCCACAGTTTGGCGATTATGGCCATTGCTGCTATGAACACTGGGGTACAGATGGTCCTTCTTTTCACTGCCTTTGTATCTTTGGGGTAAATACCCAGTAATGCAATAGCAGGGTCATAAGGTAGCTCTATTTTTAATTTCTTAAGGAATCTCCACACTTTTTTCCAAAGTGGCTGTACCAACTTGCATTCCCATCAACAGTATAAGAAGGTTCCCCTTTCTCCACATCCTCTCCAACACTTGAAGACATACAAGTGGCTAACAGACACATGAAAAAATATTCATCATCATTAGCCATCAGAGAAATTCAAATCAAAATCACATTGAGATACCATCC
Source organism: Mustela nigripes (assembly GCF_022355385.1). Taxonomy (NCBI): domain Eukaryota; kingdom Metazoa; phylum Chordata; class Mammalia; order Carnivora; family Mustelidae; genus Mustela; species Mustela nigripes. The sequence continues at coordinate 156,629,981 of NC_081560.1, forward strand.
TACACTAGTTAGAATGGCCAAAATTAACAAGACAAGAAGTATCTTGTAAAAAGGGTTGCCTCTGGGGAGAGCACATTGAGTAGGAAGTAGAGATGGAGAGAATGAGCTTTGTGCTATATATTCTTTTGTATATGTTGAATTTTTGTTATATATATATGTATATATATATATACACACACACAAATAAATATTTAATGCATTATATACAATATAATATAATAATATGAATACTATAATGTATAAGATATATTACCTATTAAAAGCAATTTTTTTCAAAAAGTCTTACTAACTTAAAAAAAAAAAATCACTAACACTGTCAATCCTCTCAAAGATTTCTTAATGCTTTTGAATCCCAAGACCAAACTTTGGCTTCAAAGTACTAGCAACCTTACCACATCTTTGGCTATCAAAATAATTGTAGTTATTTTTCTTCTGCTATCTCAGATTCAGATCCAAATCATTAGCTTTTCTATCCAGCATGCTGGTGGAAGTACATCCAAACCCACAAATGTGAAAAAAAAAAAAATGAGATGTGGAAGTAGGAGTCATCTCTGTAGAAGTTCTGCATAGTTCCCTCACAGGAGTCCGGATGACTCCCAAGCTTTTTTCTGAACCATTTCTCTGAGGGAAATGAAACGATAAGGCAGCCATTTAAGCCACAAGTTGAGCCTGGGTTCTGGTGGACTAGAAGGAGAAAATTCGGTGAACTCTTATGTTTCCACTATGTAGGAGCACAGACTATCTTTCTCAGGCAGACATGGGAACATACAGAGGACTCAGAAATCCCATTAAGTTTCAGAGTCCACTGCCAATAAATTTAATAAAAATGGAAGCAAGGTTATTTTTTTGTTTTACAGCATTCTCAAGAGAGTACAGAAAGAAACTCTTAGAAGAATTCAGATCAGTGAGTAAACCATTAATGATTCTCCACCAAATCCCCGAATATATTTTAAGCACCTACTAAGTGCTGGTTCAGTAGGCTGGGCACCATGGTAAGGCTATGGGGATGGGAAAGGCATTCATAATCTAATTCAGTGCTTCCCAAAGTCTCCTCTGAAAGGAATTCTGGGAAATATTAATATTGTTTCAAGACAAGAAAGATTTTCTCAACAGTTAAGCATCAGCAAATTTGCAAGGAAACAAATCGAAGATAAAATCCAAGTTTCAGCAGTACAGGATTTTTAGATCTTTTAATATATTGATATGCAATGTGAAGTTCTAGAGAGGGGCACAGTATGCAGCTTTCCCCCCCAAAAATTATTTGAATATTACGAGATTTTTGGTTTGAGCAGCTGGAGGAACTAATATTTTTGCAAATTATGTAGGAAAGCAATAGCCCAAATGCAGAGAGAAACATAAATACGTATGTGGAAAGTTAAACAGCAAAATAAAAATTTCATAGCAAAATAAAAGTTTCATAACACAAGCAGGGGTTAAGTGCCCAAAAGTTCAGCATAAATGCAATAAATGGCCTCAAATCCAAAAAGGAAAAGGTAATGGTGACTCAGAGTCAGAAAAGCTGTGGGGAACTAAGGAGCTAAACCTCCAAGAAGGGAGATACTGGTCAAGAAAGAGAAGAAGCTGTAAGGGATAGAGCTGTTTGGAGAAGGGAGGAGACCAAGGTGACTAGAGCAGAGGGTTCATTACAGAGGAAAGGGAGAGATGTCCAGGTAGGACTGGACTGGAAAGGGCTTTGACTGACTGGCTAAGTCATCTGAACCTTGTCTTGACCATACGGAGCCTAGAAAAGCCTCTAAGCAGGACACTGGAATGTTCCAGATGATCTTCTAAGGCAATTACCCTGGTGCTCATTTGCAGAGAGAATTGGGGGTGGGGAGAATGGCACAGGAAGGCAAGGAAATGGGGGCCAGAAGCTGACTGTAGAATGAAGATGTGGAGCAGGGTCAGCGCACAGACTACAAAAGGCGTTTTCAACGAGGAAGTGCTAGAACATGAAAATTATATACAAGGGTATCCATGAGCGGCAAGGGGTTTGGAGTCTGGGTGGTGAGAATGGTACCGTTCATGTGGGTAGGACAATTTGGGGGATATCAAGTTACACTGTGCTCCGTGTGAGTTTTTCCTAACCCACCTCCAACCCCCGATGATTGCACAAAAGTAAGTGGGCTTTTTATACTTCTTTGCCTGAAAGACAATTGCCTGAAATGCTGTTACCCCTCCTTTTCGTTTATAAAGCCAAGCCTCACAAAAGTTTGGGGATCCTAGAATGATGAGCCATAATAACAGGAACTCCTTCAAGGTCAGGGAGAAGGAGGGCAGCAGCCATGGATCCCAAGAGTGATGGTCTGACCAATGTATATACCCTGGAAGCCGTGACTGTAATAAAATGAACATATCCCTTAAGCTGTCCTCGTGCTCCTTTGTAAGCCCTTTTTACCTCCCTCCCTCCTCCGCCCCCTTTCTGAGGCAACTAACTAACTGATCTGCTTTCAGCCCCTGTTAATTCTTTCCCAGTTTATAGCAGTGTAGGTACATAAATAGAAGAATACCGTGATTTTTTTTTTTCATTCGGCATGATTGTATGGCTATCCATCTATGTAGTTGTATCCGTAATTCATCCTTCTGCACTGCCAGGTAGTGTTTCGTTATATGGATATACCACCATTTGTTTATCATTTACATGTCAGTGAACTTCTGGGTTAAGATCTGAAAATTCTTTACAAATCCTGCATAGAGGCTGTTTCTCAGACACGTGATTTCCAAATGTTTTCTTCCAGCCTCTGGCTTCTTTTTTCACTTGCCTTAATAATGTCATTCAAGGAACAGTTCTCCATTTTGATGAATCCAACGTATCAATCTCTTTTTTTGTGGACTGTGTTTCTAGTGATGTAAGAAATCCCAGGTCATGGAGATGTGATCCTATGTTTTTTCCTAAAATTTCTACAGTTTTAGGTTTTATATTTAGGTCTATAATCCATTTTTTTAAAAAAATATTTTATTTGAGGGAAATGGGGGGGAAGAGGAAGAGGGACAAGCAGACCACCCCACTGAGCACTGAACATGGAAGCCTGACAGGGGCACTCAATCCTGGGACCCTGAGATCATGATCTGAGCCAAAGTCAGATGCTTAACCAAAGGAGCCACCCAGGCTCCCCCAATCCATTTTTCAAAGTTTATTTTTATATATGGTATAAGCTATAGACTGAAGAGGTATTTTTTTTTTAGTCTTTTTTAGTTCTTTTTTAATTTTAATTTTTTTGTATACAAATATCCAACTGTTGTAGCACCATGTGTTGTACCTCTGTCGAACATCAATTACTATATTACGGGCAGGTCTATTTGTGGATTTTCTATTCTGTTTATTATTTGCCTATCTTTAAGTCGATACAGCATATCTTGATTCCTGTAACTTTAGAATAAGTTTTGAAATCAGGTGGTATAAGTCCTCCAGCTTAATTCTTTTATTTATTTATTTATTTAAAGATTTTGTTTATTTGGGAGACAGACAGAGTTGGTGAGAGATAGGGCATAAGCAGGGGAGAGAGGGAGAAGCAGGCTCCCTACTGAGCAGGGAGCCCAACACAGGATCATCCCAGGACTCTGGGATAATGACCTGAGTGGAAGGCAGACACTGACTGAGCCATGCAGGTGTCCCTCTTTTTTTTTTTTTTTTTTCTTTTTTAAGGTAGTTTGGCGATTCTAAGTTTTTGGTATTTCCCTGTGAATTTTAGAATCAGCTTGTCAGTTTCTACAAAAATAAAAACCAACTATAATTTCAACTGGACTGCCTTGAATCTATAGGATTATCTGGAGAGAACAGACAACAATGTTGATTCATCTGGCTCCACATCCAATGTGGAGCATTGTGGAGCCTATTATTTAGGCTCTCTTTAGTGATTTTCAGCAATATTTTGTAGTTTTCAGTGTACATACTTTGAACATCTTTGGTCAGATCTATCATTAAGTATCCCATATTTTTGATGCTATTGTAAATGGTTTTGTTTTGGAATTTCAAAAGTCTAATTGTTCATGTAACATTGTTAAACTCACTTATTAATTCCAGTAGCCTTTGTAATAGAAATTTCTACATACATAGTCATATCATCTATGAATATTTATTTCTTCCTTTATCTAGATGCTGTGTATTTCTTTTTCTTGCTTTACGGCTCTGTCTAGAACCCCCAGTAACAATGTATTCTGGATCTTTCATGTGATAATCAGTCAGATACAAGCACAGAGAAAACACAGGAGAGACTCAGAAAAACAGAAGTTTATTATACTCCCAAGTCCTAGTAACAGAAGGCATGGCTCACCATGCAAGGTCCCTTGAGAAGCCTCAGGTGGTCAGGAGACTGAAAGCAGGAGCAAGGAGGAAGAGGCAAGAGTCTTTATGAGGTTTTCTGTGGGAAGGACAAGGCAGAGGAGAGTGAACAGTTTAGGACTGGCTAGTTTGAACAATTCCAGGAAGTTCTGGGTTATAGGGATGGTCTCTGGTTGCCTGGCACCCGGCCCTGGGATGATTAAGGCAGAGGAAGATTTCTATCTGGGGAGCTTGGGCCAGATAGAGGAGGTTTGGCTCTAGATTGGCTAGTTTGCATATAAATGCATGCCTTCAGCTGAGCCCTTTGTTATCTCTAAGAATCGCCTAGTTCCAGAAGCAGCAGTCCCTCCCTAGCCAGACTCCTTTTTCTTTTACCTTTTAATTTTATTTATTTATTTATTTAATTTATTATTTGACAGAGAGAGCCCAGTGAGAGAGGGAACACAAGCAGGGAGAGTGAGAGAGGAAGAAGCAGGCTCCGTTGAGCAGGGAGCCCAATGCAGGGCTAGATCCCAGTATCCCAGGATCCTGACCTCAGCTGAAGGCAGACGCCTAACAAGTGAGCCACCCAGGCGCACCTACCTTTTAATTTTAAAGATATGGAAACATTATAGTGTACAGAATATATTATATACATTAGATATATAATGTGCAGAACATATACATTACATTTACATGTTACATATTATGCATAATTATTATATTTGTATTATTTACATTGTGTGTATTTGTATTATATACAAATTCTGTACACAGAGTACAGGGTTGAACAGACGTGGTGAAGTGGACGTCCTTGCTTTGTTCCTGGTCTTATGGGTTGAGAGCGTCATGTGCTCAGACAGGGAAAGCAAACAGACAGAGCAGCCATTGGACCCAGTGACGGAGAGATGGCTGATGTCCTTGTAGTGCAAGTTCAGTAGAACTGTGAAAACAGAAGCCCACTTCAGATGCTTCCTGAGAAAGCGTGGATTAAGAGGTCTCTGAATATAGATCATTCTAAGGGTTCCGCTGTGAAAAGTAAAGAAATCCATGCAGTGGTTTGAGGGGGGCACCCTGAGGAATAAGTAGGTTTTACTGACAGGAAACACCTAAGGTGTATGTTTAATAGTAACCATTTCTTCATCCTCAAATATTACTATTGTGAAACATTTGTCACAATTCCAAAACTTTATTTTTGGAGAGATGAATCACTGAATTCACTCACCTAGTGCAAAAATAAAGAAATCCTTATTTAAAATGTAAATGTTAAAAGTAATAAATGTTTTCAGATCCCAAATAGAAGTAGAAAAATTATGATTTTTTTTTTCTAAAATTAGGCATTCTAGCAATTGGCTCCTTTTTACTTAACAACTGCTAATGCAAAGGAGGAAGGGAACTGGGCGTTGGGTGTGAAAGTCATGGAGACAGAAGTGTGTGAGATCAGCTCAGCAAATGGCCCAGTGCATGGGGAACTAGGCCCCTCTGAGCCCAACCTTTGGGAGCTTCTGCTGCCATGTTATCTGGTGGTTGGAGGAAGCCTGTCTGCTCGCCGCTTTCTACAGCTCACTGTCCTTCTATCTCTCTAGTATGCCTTGTGCACAAGACATTTGTAATAGAGCCCTAAGAAAATAATGCACAGAAAATGATAGAAATTTGTGTGAGGGATGCCAGTTTGGTTTGGAGCAATCTACTGGACTAAAGGCAAGAAAAATAATCCAGATTAACGGCAGATAGAGTCTTTTCCTATTCCTGTGTTTAAAGTAGAACGATGAGATGATTTAAAAACAGCAGCAACACCACCACCAACAATAAAACTGGAACAGGTGGAGTGGGACAGAGGAGAGAATTAAGAGCTACTCATTTATAAAACCTGCCACTCAGGGTATGGTCCGTGGACCAGCAGCCTCAACACCCTTGGGGACCAGAAGCAGAATCTCAGGTCCCACCCCAGACCCTCTAACTGCGAATGTGCGCTGCCAGGTAGCCTGTCTGCCCACTAAAGTCTGAGAAAGACTGCTTTCAAAAACATTCGGGAACTGTGGGTTGCTTGGTAGCTTGAGACATTCTTTGGGGTTCAGACAGTTGAGAGGCAAACGAGCCTGCTTGGAAGGAATCATCAGTAGTTTATAAACGAGACATCGGTCAGGGATTCGTCAATACAGATTTGAGAAGGAGTTTTTGAGAGAACAGGGAGCTGGAGGTTAGGGAAACTGAGTAAGAGGCTAAATGTGAGAACCACACATAAGTCCCGTCAGCTTATTCACGCAGGCAGAATCCGTGGCCTGAGGAGATCAAATTTATCTAGGGCTGAAAGACTGAACCCAGAATAAGGAGTTTGGCCTTAGCCACTGCCTGGAAGTTTTCTGGATATTTAAGCAAGGAGAGTTTGAGCAAGGCGGAAGGTTGGAAAAGGAAGCAGCAAGCAGTGGGGAGTGCTTGGCTTGAGCCCAGAGCCAAGTGGTGGACATGCTCTGTACCCAGCTCACGGGGTCTTCCCTTTCATACAAGAACCCCCGTCATAGGGTTGGCGTTACTGGACCGTCCTTAGATGGACTGCCTCTTAAAAAAAAAAAAAAAAAAAAAAAACTAGACCAGGGTACAATTTTCAGGAACATAGTCTTCACTGGAAAGTCTTAATCCTCCCAGACTGCAGAAGACAGTTACTCCCTGTAAGTCCAGAGGTGTGGAGAACTTGGCTGGCAGGAGGCTCTTTGGGGACTGGCGATGGAAGCTGGTGGGAGGCACCTCCCTTTGTGACAGATGTGCATGGCAATGGCCCAGGTCATCGTCCAGCCCCTCCCTTCCTGACCCAGCCCCTGTGCCCCCGCAGCTCTAGCTGCCCCTCTAACCAGACACAGCTGGACTCTCTAGACTCCTCGTTCTCAGATGTTCGGGATCATCAGGAGCACGTGGGATCTCGAGTATAAAATGCTAACTCCCGCCCTCCCCTCGCCAAGGCTCTGAGGGATTCTGGTAGGGGAGGTCTGAGGTAGGATCCAGAAAATGCTTTAGAGACCAATGCCAGAAAGGGGTTCTGCTGCAGATGTTCTCAGACTAGATTTCCAAGAGCATCACTTAACACCCTCCTGCTGCTGCGCTCTGTGTTCAGGAGCTTTGCAGATCTGGGTGGGGGTGGCGGCAGGGTTCGGGGACTCAGGCGTGGGTTGGATCCTCTGCCAGGGCCATCCTGCTTCTCCCTCCCCGCTGAGGGTATGCAGGCCAAGCTCTCCTATCTGCCCCCCCCCCCCCCCCCCCCCCCCCCCCCCCCCCCCCCGCACCAGCCCCCCCC